>NC_046382.1:8918987-9143304 GCF_011125445.2 Fundulus heteroclitus | reverse complement strand
TGTAGGGACCCTGAAAGTGACACAGGCAGACCAATATGTATAGAGTTGATGTGAAATCTGTAATTAAGACATTTTAATGAATTAATTTCTGCACATATTCAGACCTTCCAGTTAAATTCCACGTTTCTCCAGGCTGAACAGGAACCCTGATCACAGATTTTCCTCTCTGAAGGCGGACAGCCTCAGAATCACAGCGTGTGGAGAATAATGCAACGTCACTAAAAACCTGTTTATTTAGAGTTGCCTTTAAATGTTAACGTAGAAGTTTATAGTCCATCTCGTCTTATGCTGTATCTCACCTGCTGCTGCTGCTGTTTTTTTTCTTTCCTCTGTGTTTTTTTTGTTCACGTACAGCACTTTAAAAACGCCCTGTTACTGAAAAGTACTTTATAAATAAACTTGCCTTGCCTTCCAGAGGACCTAATTGATTAAAATCATTATTTGCAAAGCAGGAAGCTTGGTGGGGGCAATTCCCCTGGCGACAAGCTGCCCCGCGGAGCCTAAAACACAAACATCCACCGTCCAAACCGTGACCAGCTGCTCTCAGTGTCCGCCTAATCTGCTTTCTGATTGGCTCCCCGCGCTGGAAAGGTGCCTCGTCATCACCACGACCGAAGACTCCTGCCTCTGTGTCGGAGGCTTACGTAAAGGAAGGTCTGTCATCTGGATAAATCTGGGCTTTAGGACACAGATCGCCTCACGGGGAGAAAAACCTGGTATGGGGTAAAAATAAGGCATGAAGAGGCAGAGCTGGCCAGCAGCTCGTACAGTCTGAAGGAGAACAACGTGTTCTGTGAGCCAGCGAGGGGGGGGGGAGAGGAGAGGTGGAGAGGTGGAGGGTAAAGAGAGTAAAACAGGAAAGGAAAGGTGGGAAGAGAAGTAAGGCTGAATGAATGAAGGCTTTGCAAACTAAACGTTCAGAAATAGGCGCTGCAAGCTGCAAGTTACAGGAGCGGGGCAAAAGATGGCCGCAGGCGGGAGCTGAACATTTGTCCGTCGGAAGAAAGCTTCAATTAAAGCCAAGTTTAACTAGAAGTGGCCCAAGCTAGTCCAGCCCTGCCCGCTTCCCTTCAGGCGCGCCGCCGCTTTATCTCTGGGCAACATCTGCACATTTCCAGGATTAAACCACGAACGGGTGTTGCCTAACAGTAATAGTAATATCATCTTTATTGTCATTGAAACATACATTACAACAAAATTTGTTCTCTGCTTTTAACCCATCACCCCTTGGGGAGCAGTGGGCTGCCATGTGTGGGGAGCAATCTGGGGTTAAGGGTCTTGCTCAGGGACCCAGAGTGCAGGCGCTGGGAATCAAACCGGGTACCTGCATCCTTCTCTGAGTGCAAGCACACTGCTCTAACCACTAGGCCAACACTCCCCATACACTGATACACAGCTCAGTAGGCAATTTGGGGTTAGGTGCCTTGCCCAGGGGCACATCGACATGTGGCAAGGGGAAGCTGGAATCAAACCCATAACCTTCTGATTGCCAGACGACTACTCAACCCATCAAGCCACAGTCGCCCCAACCCCCTGAAGCAGACTCACCTGACATAGAGTCCTCCAGGACTTTAATGTTTAAAAGTTGTTGTTTTTTTTTACGAGGTGCGATTTACGATCTAAAAGTTAAAAAACCAAAGCATCCTGTTCGCGGGTCCATGCATGTTAATGTTGCTGCTAGCTGGTTTCTCCTGTCTGCGCAGGAGTTTAATAACTTTACCTGTAATAACCAAGAAAATCCGTTCTTATACGCACAGATCCCGGTTGACAACTTTAATAAGTGACATGATGAACCAACGTTTTTATACCATCTGCACATCTTATTCTATTCTTATTGCCCCCATCCCCAACAGATTTGTACTGTATTTATTTCTTTTTTTTGGTTGTTATTAAATGACTTGAATCAAACTAGTTATAATAGCAGACAAAAAATATCTGACTCCATACTATAACGCAGATTTGGTGATTTGAAATTGTGATTTCATGTATTAAAAGTGGGGGGAAAAAAATGTTAAAAACTAAATCTGACCTGCTTCATATTCTATGAGGCTGATTAAATAACCTGAATTTTCAGTCCGAAACACTTTCTGAGGGGTCTGTCTGTTCTCCCCGTCAGCCTTGCGCAGTGCGGAGGCTTATGCCGCGGGTGGAGAGTGGAGATCTGCAGTGGCTCGTGCCTGCGATTTATAAAGCTTTCCTCCTGAGCTCTCAACGCTGTCTGCTAGGGAAGGAAATATGTTCACCAGCACCACAGAGAGCGCTGCTGAAAGAACAACGAGCAGGACCGACTCTTTCCCTCAGCAGAGGCCAAGAGCCTGATTCATTTTGGGGCTGGGAGTGTTTAATAAAGGCAGTCTGGCAGCACGATGTCAAATTACTGAAAGGCGTCACTCATTCTCAGAAGACACTTCATCAGGAATATTAGCTTTGGGTTTATAATACTGAAGAAAAACTTATTCTGAGTCCAAACGTGACTACTCAATGTTGATATATTTATTTTAACTGTTTCTTTCCATGTTGTAACGTTGATGCAGGAGCAGCAACGACATCGACTAACTTTAAAAACACGAACTGGGTGCACGAGTTAGAATTTATTAGGGGTTTTCTATAATCCATAACGCTCAAACACATACATAGACCCACACCGCTAATTTGTCGCTACGTTTCTTAGCAAGTGGCACCTCAACAAATATCAGTAGAAACTCTTAATCGTATCAACAGAAAATTAACAAGCAAATGGAAGCACACAGTGACACATTAAAGATAAGCAATCACACATTAAATTACATAATTACACGACATAAAGGATATTAACACTTATGCTATCTAGTCTACCGGTAAACCAGCCAGGAAAGTGACAGTTTTAAATTTGATAATTTTCCAGACGAGGGCTCAATTGTTCCCTACTTATTAGTTTTTTCCTAATTAACAGTTAAAATATTGCCATATTTTAATATTTCTTTTGCTTTTAACTAAAAATATTGCTTTGCCTTCAAAATAAATAAATAAATAAAATATCAAAAATATTAAAGAGTATTTTTCTTACGTAGGTGACCAGAGGTGTCAAGTAACTAAGTACAAATAGTTTGTTACCTTACTTAAGTAGAAATGTTGCTTAATTATACTTTAGTGTAGTAATAATTTTTTTTGCCTACTTTTTACCTCTATATTTGACCTTTTGATGCAATTATCTGTACTTTCTATTCACCAGTCTGGTAACTTCTATTTTATTTCAGCGTGTTTTCGTTCGAGCTTGTCAATAAAAAACAAAAATTAAACAAAATATCCAGAAAACGAGCGCTACACGAACCAGACTGATTTTAATTGTGGTTGGAGGCAGTACTGCACCAAGTTGTTTGCCAAACGCCCCAAACAAAAACTTAGGATGGCTATTTTCTTTTCTTTGTTTTTCTTTTTTGATTAACCACTCAGATTAATCATTAATTTTGAGATTACTTCTACTTTAATACTTTAAATAGTTTTATATCCGGTACTTTTACACTTTTACTTGAGTAAAAGATTTTAGTTGATACTTCTACTTCTACTGGAGTACTTTAAAACCCTAGTACCTATACTTGAGTATAATAGACGTGAATACTTTTGATACCTCTGACAGTTCTCTACTTCATGGAAGGCTCCAGCCTGGGTGGTTCCTTGGTTATTCCTGAACACCCGGACCAATTCCCTTTTAAATGAGGCATACCGTTTGGGTCGGATGAGTTCTATCCTCATAAAAATGCTCCAACAGGACAAAGAGTATGAAGAGTGGTCAGATAGCCACAATTATACCAGAGGCTTTGGACAATATTCAATGAATTAGAGAACATTGACAATAAATTAAACAAAAATTCACAGGGGTGCCCGATTCTTTGTTACGTATCGTTATTTCATCCTGGAAAAAGTACGGTGGAAATAAACCATCCCCTCTAGGTGCTGGTGAAGATTTTCAGTCATCCAGGTCATGGTCATTCCAAAAAAACTAAAAAACAAAACAACTGGACTTGTTTTCCGTAGTTGAAGACATTTGGCTTCCTCTCCAGGAAGCTTTCTCAATTCAAAAAGTCTGGAGTAATGTGGAGTACCAAGCTTTATACTACTGCCCAAATTACAATGCCTTTGTTTGGGCAGTAGTATAAAGCTTGGTACTCCACATTACTCCAGACTTTTTGAATTGAGAAAGCTTCCTGGAGAGGAAGCGAAACGTCTTCAACTACGGAAAACAAGTCCAGTTGCTTTGTTTTTTACTTTTTTGCATCCCCTCTAGTGCCATTCTAGTGAAGAAAACTGGCAATAAATCTATATTTTTCATAATTTTTACAATTTGAACAGACAAAATAGACAAAATAAATAACAGTTATTGAGCTCCTCCCACCTACTAGCTCCTACTTCACTTCCCCCACATAGCTCAGTCTGTGCAAACGATACCCAAGTCACTTAGTAGGGTGCAAACATCTTTCCACTGGCACATCAAAGCCAGAGATCGAAATCCAAGTCTTCCCGTTACCTCATCAAGCGAAAGTTATGTTGACTTTGCGGAAATCTAATCCAACGATGACTAGATACGCCGACTGACCGAGTCAGGCCGCTGGCTTCTCTGGCTTAAAAGGGTGACATTTAAGCCCAGAGGTTATCTCAGCCGCTGAAATGCGTCTGCAAACCGGTTCTCAATGAGCGCAGTGCCCACATCTGTTCAGTGGCATTCTGCTGCGCGACACCAGCAACCTTTAGAGATACTGCCACCGTCACAAAAAAGAGCAACGGTATGATGCATTTAGTTTTGCTTTATCTGAGGCACAATGACCTTGACGTCAGAGAGAGAGAAAAATACCGGCGAGCACTTGGGGACAAAAAAAAAAAAAAAATCAAGCATTGCTAATCATCTCAGTTTGAAGCAGCGTATAATCCCGACACAAGAGGGAAAAGATAAATCAAGGCCTGGGTAATGGAGGAAGATTAAGGACTGAAACTGGGACACTTCCCTGCTACCAACAGGAGAAAATCTCTCTGAAATCAAAGAGACAGAGCCGCAGATAGAACATCCTCTCTCCTGAATGACTCACGGTGTAGTAAAAAAAAAAAGATGCTGATCGTGACCATCTGCAGGCAAAAGGACACTGCAGTCGTAACCTTTTAAAGGTACAGTTATTGCTGTGTGACGTAAGCATTTTTCAAGAGTTTAAAGCTCCCGCAGTCCAAGCAATGCTGCGCACACACATACACACATACACACAAAACCTTCAACCCTCCTCCTCCTCTTTTTGCCCCAAGTCAGAGACGAAAATAGCTCCCCGAACATCTGAAGCTCATCGCCAACAATAGCGATGAGAGTGTTTCGGATGATGGGCGGGAGTCTGAGCGACAGCAGCATGACGACTGCACAGTCTCACCCTGGCAGAAGACTTTTAGAAGGACTTTAAAAAGGAATCCGTTTTTAAGCATCAGGCCCAGGCTTGCAGCTAACACGCAGCTTCAGAGATGTTCTGTTTTTATTTCCCGGTCAAAGCTTTACACGGGTTTTTGCTGCCTTCGCCTTTGTGATTTCACGTTGTAATCCTTCCCCCACACCCTGCTCAATTAGAAAGTAGACTCTGACCGGTTATTCTGCGTTTCCTTTTCTCTATCTTTAAGAAGGAGTCATTGACGGTACTGCTGCCATTTTTTTTAACTTGATGTACTTTCCTTGTCTTTGATTCAAAGAGGGTACCCTGGCTTCCTGCTAGTTTGTCGTTTCTTTGTCTCGACTGTGTCACTGTTATACTTTACACCGCAGGTTGTTACACAAGTACTTGATGCTTTGTTTTTTTTCACATCTTGATTATTGCTCAGTGGTTTGGTCAAATACTTCATCAATTAATATAAAAAAACTACAAGTATAAAGCTGCACGTGTTGCCCCTTCATGTGGGTTTAGATCAAATGTGGACAAAATGCATGATAGTCTTTTATGGTTAAAAGTTAAAAACAGATTGGTGTATTCAGTAATGGTATTTCTATATAATGTTATAACAAATAAAACGCCTTTCATTTTATATACAAAACTATCCTTTAGTACTGATACACATTATTATCCAACAAGACATGCAGTAGGAGGTAGTTTTTTTTTACCTAGAGTTAAAACAAAATCAATTCAACGTTCAGTTAGGTACCAGGCAATGTGTGAATGGAATTCACTCCCAAAGACTATCATACAACAAAACACTCTCTATGGTTTCAAAACTTCACTTAAGAAATATTACCTTCAAAGAAATTTGGATAGTTAATGTTAATTTTATTAAGGAGATATTGTGTAGGGTTCTTGTTAGCTAGTTCTTTGATATAGATCTATCTGGAGTAGCAAAATTTTATGTTAATTATGTTTATTTATTTATGTTACTTTTTAATGATAAAAGGTGTTAAATGTAAATATGTATTACATTTTGTGTAAATGTCTTGTATGTATAGTGTGTAATGTGATGTAATACATTGTATTGTCACGTGGAAGACTGAAGGACCCCAGGAAGAATAGCTTTTAGCTGATGCTGAAGCTAATGGGGATTCTAATAAAACAAACAAACAAAGCGATGTAGCTACTGCCGGCACCAACTTTGTGAACTTGCTTGACAATCCATCCCCCCCCCGCCGCTCCATAGAAAGTATTCCCAGTCGAGTTATTCTGAGTTTCCTTCAATTTCTTTTCCGGACAGTAACGTTGTTGTCATTAACTTCATGTACTTTCCTTGTTTCTGATTCATAGAGAGTACCCCTCACCTACTGCCGGTTCGTCTTCCTTTGTCTCTTCTCTCAACTATTGCTGCCATTAACTTTGTGTACTTTCTTTTTGTCCCCTAAATTTCCACAGAAAGCATCCAAGGTTTTGATGTCTCTCTATTTTTTTTTCTATTTATTTAATCTTCTGTTTGCTCTCTGCTTTTGTTTCAGTAGAAGGTACTCTTCACTCAGTGCCTCTACAGTCAGGTGTGTCTCCATCGTGACCAGAGCCGATAACAAAGTTACTAACGCAATCCCCCTTGCTTTTTCTTCCAAATAGAAAGTACCCCTGGCCTTGTCGTTGCGTGTTGTCCCGTCCATGTTTTCTGGATTGAGTCACTGCCTGGCTCTGTTTCGGCCATCATCTTTTCAACTTCCTGTCGCATAGAAAGAACCCCTGACAAATTTTTATTTGCTTCTCTGTGTCTCTTTTCTGTCTCTGAGCCACTGGGGCTGTCATTGCTGGCTTCAACCTCAAGTTTACAAAGAGTTTAAGCCCCTCCCTTCAGGTAGGAGATACGCTCTACCAAGGTGTCGAACCAGCAGACTGAAAAAACTCTTTTGTCCCAACAGTCACTGTATTTTTAAACAAACTGTAGATTCTCAGGTCCTAATTTAAGGTCACTAACTAACTGCTGCACTTTAACTTTAATTTTAACTTCAACTTCAGCTTTTATCATTAATCTTTACGTCAGGTCTCAGCAAATGTGTGTCACTTCTTATCCTTCTGTCTTGTCTATTGTCAGTATTGTTTGTGTGATTATTTCATGGTTGCTACTACTATTACTAAAGTAAAGTCTAAAGTCTAAACTTCAGGAGTTAATATCCTTAATTTTATTTCAACTGGAAAGTACTCCTGTGTAACTTTCTTGGAAGGACAAGCTGTTGCTACTAATACTCTCAGCTTTTCTTTCACATAGAAAGTACTCCTGCCTAGTGCAAAAGTTGTTAACCCACAGATGAGCGTTCACACTGAGCCTGGTTCTGGTTCTGCTGGAGGTTTTTAATTCCCGTTAAAGGGGAGTTTTCCTCTCCACTGTCACTTCATGCATGCTCAGTATGAGGGATTGCTGCAAAGCCATCAACAATGTAGACGACTGTCCACTGTGGCTCTACGCTCTTTCAGGAGGAGTGAATGCTGCTTGGAGAGACTTGATGCAACCTGCTGGGTTTCCTTAGAGAGGAAACTTTCTGACCAATCTGGATAATCTGACCTAATCTGTATAATCTGATTGAATCTGACTTTGGAAAGTGCCTTGAGATGACATGTATCACGAATTGGCGCTATATAAATAAAGTTGAATTTAATTGAATTGTTTTTCTGTGTAAAACTAAAAAAATGAGTTGGACTGAAGTGGACTGTGTATAACTGGATCTGAACCTGGACTGGCATAACCTGGATTTATGTGAATTCTACGGTACATATAATATAACATGAAACTAACCTGCTTGTGTTGAAAAGTGCATTGGATTGATTAAAATAATGGATTAAACACAGCACATTACCAGCACGGGGTTGGAGTCATGGCCTTGACCAACTTCCAGTGTTTTCTCTCATTTAAACGTCCGTGCGGCTCTCCGCCTACTCCTGTATTTTTTTTAAAAAGCCACCTGTTGCTCCACATTCACCAGCAGCTAAATTTGCCGTTGCCTCGGGCGTACAGTGGCTCTAACATTGCCTTTTTTGTCTTAAACGCCAAAGGCAGCTTGTTGTGTCTGTAAACGGATGTGATGGATGTCTGAGCATGGGCTTGCAGCCATTTTGGAGGATCTGTGGCAATTAACTTTTTGTTTAAACAAAACGTTCCTTTTATTTTTAGTTTAAAACGCACAACTCAGCATGAATCTTAGTTTTCTGGACAGAGCTTCACACATAAACCTCCTTCAACTCAGAGCTAAAACCATCGCATGCGAAGAAAACGGCCCCAGAGATGATCAGAAATCTTTGGAGACCTTCAAAACGCCTACAGCTCAGTCCAATCATCGTAAAACTCTAGATCAAGTGGATCCACATCAGAGGAAGCCATTTTTTTTATTACATATCGTAGGGAGGGGAAAAAAAAAGAAGCTTTGTCTTGATCCATCATCACAACGTTGGACGATATCAGCACAGGAAAGAAGCCGAGGGGAAACAATCCTGTCTTGGCGTCCACGTTCTCTTTCTGCCTGCCTGACCTTCATGCCGAGCACCAAAGCAGTCCAGGCCCGGCCCCCGACGGCAGGCCGAGCCCCAGCATGAGTCATCCCCGAACAAAAAACACTTTCATAGCCGCGCAGACACATGCTGCTGGCGGTTTAACGAGAGGCAGGGTGGAAAGTGACGGTTATCTTCCATTCGGTCAAGCCTGGATGGATGCTCAACAGGGGGGGGGGGGGGGGGGGGGTTGCGGACTAAGAACAGTCTGGACAAATATCCCGCCTTCTGCAGATCACTGCAGTTTTGTTTTTGTTTGTTTACCTCCCCTCGTATTTCTTCTGTTTTGGCTACACCTAAATGTTTCTGATCATCAAACAAATTTTGATGTCAGACATAACTTGAGGAGCTAGAAAACAAGGTTTTCAAATGATGATTTAATTTAATCAAAAAGTAAAAAAAAAAAAAAACAATAAACTATGCTGCCCATGTGTCAGAAAGTAATCACTTTCTTGTTTTATCATGACTTAACCGTGATTGTTACACTTTATTTAAAGGGGTGTACATAAGACTGACATTACACTGTAATAAACATGACATAACACCTGTTATGAACATAAATGACTCTTTATGAATGTTTAGGACTGTTGTCATTAATTGTCATTCGGTAAATTATGACAGTATTAAAGCAAAGTTGACATTGTTTAAAATGTCTTAGTTATGAGAACTTGACATTAACAGAGACAAGGTTACGTTTAGGGCTTGATTTGGGATTAGGTTAAATTAAGGGCTTGGTTTGGGATTAGGTTAAATTTAGGTCTTGATTTGGGATTAGGTTAAATTTAGGGCTTGGTTTGGGATTAGGTCAAATTAAGGGCTTGGTTTGGGATTAGGTTAAATTAAGGGCTTGATTTGGGATTAGGTTAAATTAAGGGCTTGATTTGGGATTAAGTTAAATTAAGGGCTTGGTTTGGGATTAGGTTAAATTTAGGGCTTGATTTGGGATTAGGTTAAATTAAGGGCTTGATTTGGGATTAGGTTAAATTAAGGGCTTGGTTTGGGATTAGGTCAAATTAAGGGCTTGGTTTGGGATTAGGTTAAATTAAGGGCTTGATTTGGGATTTGGTTAAGTTAAGGGCTTGACTTGGGGTTTGGTTAAGTTAAGGGCTTGTCATAACAAAGACATTTTAAAAAATTTCAACTTTGCTTTAATACTGTCATAATTTGCCGAATGACAATTAATGACAACAGTCCTAAACATTCATAAAGAGTCATTTATGTTCATAACTGGTGTTATGTCATGTTTATGACAGTGTAATGTCAGTCTTATGTACACCCCTTCAAATAAAGTGTTATCACTGTGATTAACCACCTTTTTTGGCTCATCATCACTAACCACATTAACTATTTAACTAATTAACTAAAAAGCATTTAACGAGAAGGGCCAGCAGATGTTAAAAACACACAAACTGTGTGGCCATCAGTTTGTAACCTTAAATCCAGCTGTACACAAACAAAAGCAGCACAGTCAAAGTCAGACTTAAATCCAGTTAGAAATGCTTGAGTCTGAGTTCAAACAATCCTGCAAAGAAGAGCGGGCCTAAAGTCCTCTACAGCGGTTCTGTAGTCAGTGCAGGGCAGTTTAAACGGACTGATCTGGATAGCTTCGTCCCTCACTCAGGCTATCTTTGTATAATAAGCTTGTTTAATCATCTGAAAATGGCAGGAGTCACAAAACAGCAAAAAAAGGGGGATAATGTCTGTAAGGGGTCTGTATTTCTACCGTCCCCACAGCTGCTGGGACACAATTTGCTCTCAACCCTGAAGCTACGCTGCAAAAAACGGATCTAAAAATAAGTAAAATGTTCTTAAAGTTAGTGTTTTAATCCTTGATTTGAGCAGGTAAATAAGATTATCTGCCAATGGAATGAGTATTTTGACCCCTAAGATAAGATAATTAGAAATCCTGCACTTGAAAAATAAGATGATGGAGATAAATTGATCCTATTTTAAGTGCAAAAATCTCATTCCATTGGCAAATCATCTTATTGACCTGCTCAAATCAAGGACAGATACACTCATTTTAAAGAATATTTTACTTATTTCTAGTCTCCTGGAATCCTTTGAAGATCCACCGCTGGATAACAAGGAAAGTACGATATTAAACGTGACGTTTCACAAGTTCACAAGAGTTACGGAGGGGTTTAAGAATGAGAGCGAGGGACGACCCGTTCGTCTCCACCCCTTACATGGCGGTGTCCTCCAGCTGCCATGAGCTCATTCATTCCCCTAAAAGGATGCTGCATCCCCAGTGTCGGATATTAGTGGAGCAGAGCAGATTCAAAATAATCGCCGTGAAAATAAAAAGAAGAGGTAAAAATAGCGAGGAGAGGAGAAATTAGACGGGGGGGGAAAACTGGCGGAGATGCTCACAGCTCCTCCAGATGCAGCCCATGGTGTTTCCAGAAAATCTTTAATAGCGTCATAAAATGTATAATATGTTTGAATTTGACTTTGTAAAGTGCCTTGATATGACATGTTTCATGAATTGGCGCTATATAAATAAAATTGAATTGAATTGAATTAAAATGAAATGAAACAAACTGCAGCTCCACAGTAAAAAGGAGCGATGCAGAGGCGTGGAGGAAGACGTGCACTGCAAAAAGGGAACTAAAAGTAAGTAAAAATTTCTTGAAATTAGTGTATTTTTCCTTGATTTGAGGAGCTAAATAAGACTATTTGCCAATGGGATGAGTATTTTTACCCCTAAAATAAGATAGGTAGATATCCAGCACTTGAAATAACATGATGATGGAAATGAATTGTTCCTATTTTAAATGCAAAAATCTCATTCCATTGGCAAATTATTTATTTACCTGCTCTAATAAAGGAAAAATACACTACTTTCAAGAAGAGTTCACTTACTTTTAGTTCCTTTTTTGCAGTGTGGCGTGCTGATCGCCTGCTGGAAACCGACACAACCTCAACAGAAAGGAGACAAAACCTTCCAAACTTCTCAGATGGCAACAGATGGATCCAAAACTGACGCTGGACGGTTACATTCTGCGTGGATCCCTCCGTTCCTCTTAGAAAACAGACGCCTGCGAGGTTCCCCAGCTTTGTGCCGGGTACGACCGAGCAACACGAGTCTTTTAAAAAACGACTCGCCCCGCAGCGATATCTGTTGACGCGCACGTCGACGGCGAGGCGGCCAGCTGTTACCTTTAGGCGGGAAGTAGGATTTGCTTTCAGCTTTGTGGGGCCAGTCCACCACCAGGTGTCCGTAGCGGCGGAAACTGTTGGTGATTTCGTCTGCGGGGGGGAAAAAACAAGAGAGGAGAATGTGATGAAGCTCAACCGGCTCAGGTTTGCTCGGGCGATATCAAGCAACAGAGACTCAGCGTGCAGCAAAGATTTAGACTTCGGAGGTTTTGCTCCCCTGGTTGCAGCAGTTGGGCAGCTGCTGCGTTAAACAGGGATGCAGGCGGAGAAATGGGCTGAACCGGGCTGTGGGAATTCCATGTTGTATTGCTGGGAGCGTTTACTCAGTAGTGCATGGTCTTGGTTAAATGCACAAGCTTTATTAAAAATAAAAACTAAACTTCAGCTCAGGATGGAAGTGGTCGGTCAGTTTAACCCGGGGGGACAGGATGGGAAAAAGGAGCCCCACGGCAGGCGGGGATCGCCGTTTTTCTGCAGCTACCAGCATTTTAAATGCACGGCAGCCATGTTGCATTTTGAGGTCGTGGTTGGTGAAAGGAGCACCGTGTTTCCCAATTCCGACTTCACACACTGCAAAAACAGAACTAAAAATAAGTAAAACGTCCTTAAAGTTAGTGTATTTTCCTTGATTTGAGCAGGTAAATAAGATGATTTGCCAATTAAATAAGATTTTTGCACTTAAAATAGGAACAACTCATCTCCATCAACTTACTTCAAGTGCAGGATGCCTAATTATCTTATTTTAGGGGTCAAAATACTCATTCCATTGGCAGATAATATTATTTACCTGCTCAAATCAAGGCAAATACACTAACTTTAAGAATGTTTTACTTATTTTTAGATCAGTTTTTGCAGTGCAGGATCTTTATGAGCACACTGCAAAAAGAGGACTAAAAGTAAATAAGATTTTCTTGAAATTAGTATCTTTCTTTCTTGATTTGAGCAGCTAAATAAGACTATTTGCCAATGGAATGAGTATTTCTACCCCAAAAATAAGGTAATTGGATATACTGCACTTGAAATAAGTTGATGGAGATGAGTTGTTCTTGTTTTAAGTGCAGAAATCTTCTTCCATTGGCAAACACTCTTGCTCAAATCAAGGAAAAGGCACTTATTTCAAGAAAGTTTTACTAACTTCTAGTTCCCTTTTTGCAGTGCATTTTCCCAACGCGGAGCTTGGACACGTCGACCTGTGAATGTACCCTAAACGCGCAGCGGCAACAAATAAGAACGTTTGCTTTCGCTGTTTGACTGAAACACACACAGCTAAAATAAATGAAGATCCTGTTGTGCTCCTGCTTTAAGACAACGTGGTGGTGCTTTACTGCTGTGGTGCTCCACCACCGGCCTGGTGCATCAGACAAGATACAAATAAAACAATCATTTTTTATTTTGTTTTATTAAAATCAGAATTGATTTAGAAAGGGTTTAGGAGTGGCTCTTAAGGAGAAAATTCACACTGCACCGCACTGCAAAAACAAAACTAAAAATAAGTCAAATTATCTTGAAATTAATGTGTTTGTCCTTTATTTAATCGTGTAAATAAGATGATTTGCCAATGGAATGAGATTTTTGCACTAAAAATAGGAACGACTCATCTCTGTCATCTTATTTAGAAGGCAGTATATCTAATTATCTTATTTAGGGGGTCAAAATACTCATTCCATTGGCAAATCATCTTATTTATCTGCTCAAATAAAGGACAAACACATTCATTTCAAGATATTTTGGACTGATTTTTAGTTCTATTTTTGCAGTGCGGGAATCGGTATTGTAAGTGAAAGTGTCAATGTGCCCAAAAAACAAAAATGTCAGTGTGACTGTAACAGACAAGAAGCTTCCCACTGTGAAAATTGGACATGTATCAGGCTGAACACAACATCTCCATTTACACACACAACAAAAAAAAAAAAAACATCCTTTACCTTCATCTATGTCAGGGGGAAGGCCTCCGACAAAGACTTTCCTGGAGTAGCGCTCCATCCTCTCCCCGTTCTGGCAGCGGGTCGGTGAGTTCAGGCCCGGAGTCAGGGAAGGGTCGCCGTGGCCGTCGTTGAGGAAGCCATCTTCAAAGGGGAAAAGACAGGAACGACCTGGACGGAGCGGAAACCACGAAAGACGAGCAGAGAGGCAGAGCAGAGGGGGGAGGAGGGAGAGGGACCAGAGCATGAAGTGAAGAAGGGAGGGAAGGAAGGTGCGAGGAGACGGTGAGTTTTTACACATGGAAGCCGTTAAAAAAGCCCAGCCAGCACTCGTCCGACACCCAGACCCCCATGAAAGAAAAGGTTTTCCTCAGACCCCGGCAGCTGGTGAGCAGCTTTACGTCTAAAGCTCAGGGACTAGAACTGCATCAACGGCTCTAAAAATCAACGGGCGGCGTATCTTTCTGCTGAAAATCAAGCAGTAGTGGATAAACGTGAAAAAGAAGCTATGAGGAAATAATTTAAAGAAGCAAAAATAGAAATAAATACCCACGTTTACATCCAGGGCTGGACGATAATTCAATAACGATATATATTGACGATAGAAAAAAAGGGTCAATAAAAAGTTTAATAACAGTTTTCCTTCCCTTTGCATTGTAGCCAATCATGTAGGTTAATATTACAGTCGTTACATCCTCCCAACCAATCACAACGCAGACCCAGGAAATGCTGTGTCACCAAGCTCCGCCCCCTTCAAAGAGGTCAGAGAGCACACGTTCCTTTGTCTTTTTTTAAATCTTGACGTTTTGGTAAAAAGTTGGTTGAATAAAGTGTAGAGTTTGAATTCAGTGTTTGTGTGTTCTGTATCTAAAAATAGGTTGCTAAGCAACACCATAAAATGGCCAGGGCTGCACTTAAAATATATGTTTTGAATTTGTTGATAATTATCGATATCGATCAATTATTTTATCGATATGCTTTTTTTCTGTATCGTCCAGCCCTATTTACATCCAGGGAAAAGCACAGAGTATAATAATGTGACAGTAATGTTACAGATCATGTGGTTTTTGTATTCTCGCCGTAATCATCGTGATTTTAGAATTGCCCTTTATCATTTTAACACATTTTAAAAGGGTTTAAGACTTTAATCTCTTGCACACGGCCGTCTTGAGGCGAGCTCATCTGGTTTCTGTCAGATTTACTTTTAGACTCTGGCTAAGCTTTTCCTAAAACAAGCTTTTCATTCTTTTGGTTTATCTGGGTTTGTGTTTTTTTTTTTCGGCTCGGTCCGGTCCCTCTTTCTCTGTCCATTAGCTTTTCGGTTCTTAAAGAGGTAACACCGCAGCATGATGCTGCCACCACCTTGTTTCAATGTGAGGATGATACTCCTTTAAGGGATGTTCGATGTTATTTTGTGCTACAAATACGTGTCGGGAACCAAGCCCCTCGTCGTCACTTGTCAAGCCGGACCTGTGTGTCTTCTTTGAACTTTACTTCTTAGTCCAGTATATGGATAATTTACAGGAGACTGACCAAACTCCGTTTTTGTCTTTTCATTTAATTTGTCACTGTTGCCCCATTTTCTTCTCCAGTTACGGATGAAGCATCGATGAACCTGGGTTATATTCCTGCTCTTTTCCTGACTGATTGGTTGGTACACTGCAAAAACTGATCTAAGTTAGTGTATTTGTCCTTGATTTGAGCAGGTAAATAAGCTTATCTGCCAATGGAATGAGCATTTTTACCCCTAAAATAAGATAATTAGACATCCTGTACTTGAAATAAGATAATTGAGATGAATTGTTCCTATTTTAAGTGCAAAATTCTTATTCTATTGGCAAATCATCTTATTTACCTGCTCAAATCAAGGACAAACACACAAATTTTAAGAACATTTACTTACTTCTAGTTCCGTTTTTGCAGTATACTTTGTCACCTCTATGCAAACTTTGGCCTTAACTAAAAGACGCAAATGAAGCAAATCGCCGCAGAGTTTCAACACACGGCATAACGGAAGCTCCTCGTCTCTGCCCTGAAGATGATTCAAAGACTTATGTTGGAGTCGGCGGTCGGCAACTTTGGAATCAATCCAATCAAAGTGATTACAAGGTGAAGAGTTTTATTTCTAAAAGGCAGATTTTTTTTTCCTCCCCCCTCTCTCAACACCCGACACAAAATTAACCCAAACCCCTTCCTGATTGAAGCCACAAGATGGGGAAAAAGTGTCAAAATTAACATGATTTCATTAAAACCACAGCACAGATGAAAGGCATGAAATGGCACCACAATAACACCCCCGCCCCCCCCCCCTTTTCAATCAGCCTCTTTGCAACAAACAAGGCCAGCGCGGGAAGCAGAACCCCAGAGAAAAAGCCACACGTTACCTCGTCTGCGGCCATAGCTGCGGGCTGCTTGTCAGCACCATGGAGGGGGGAGAAGGACACGGGAGACGGAGGGACGGGTCGGGAACAGGGAAGGGAAAAAAGATACAGAGACATGGGTTTGGCTGAAATAAACCAAAAAAAAAAAAAAAACAGGAACATCTCTAAAGGTAACAATGACACCACAGATGGCCACGCCTAAAGCTTGGGCAACGGGACGTGAAGGATTATTTAAAAAAATAATAAAACCTGCTGCACCTGCCTCGGCAACAGAGGCGTGCACTGCAAAAATGGAACTGAAAAAAAAAGGTCAAATTTTCTTGAAATGAGTGTATTTGTCCTTGATTTGAGCAGGTAAATAAGATTGTCTGCCAATGGAATGAGTATTTTGACCTCTAAAATAAGATAATTAGACATTCTGCCCTCCAAATAAGACGATGAAGATGAGTTGTTCTTATTTTAAGTGCAAAAATCTCATTCCATTGGCAAATCATCTTATTTACCTGCTCAAATCAAGGACAAATACACTCATTTCAAGAAAATTTGACTTATTTTTAGTTCCATTTTTGCAGTGTGCAGATGCCGCTTGCTGCACTGTGAAGAGGGAACTAAAAATAAGTAAAATTTTCTTGAAAATTAGTGTATCTGTCCTTGATTTGAGCAGGTAAATAAGATGATCTGCCAATTGGAATAACATCTTTGCACTTAAAATAGGTACAATTCATCTCCATCATCTTATTTCAAGTGCAGTAAATCTAATTATCTTATTTTAGAGATTAATTGTTCCTATTTCAAGTGCAAAAATCTTATTCTATTGGCAAATGGTCCTATTTACCTGCTCAAATCAAGGAAAAATACAATGATTTCCAGAAAATTTCACTTACTTTTAGTTCCCAAAGGGAGACGGTGGGGGGGGGGGGGGGTGACGTAGCAGCGTAACGCACGGCCCACACAGCCGCCGATTGTAATCTGAGTTTAATGAACCTGCAACGGCTCGGCTTCCTGCTAATCTTCCGCGGATATTCACAAACGAGGCCATAAAGGAGCGCGCTCGCTGGAGCCGGCGGTGCAGCCGGTTAGTCATTATCATGTCCCTGGTGAAATATTAAAAGCTGCTGAGGGGTCAGCTAGGGCAGGCCAGCAGAGAGTGGAAACTTCCCGAAGGACACCGTGGGTGTGTGTGCAAGCGGCTGCTTCAGCGTCAGGGACATGCGGGGGGGACGGCGACCCGGTTGGACCCCTCGTAACTTGTAGCCGTCGCTGAGTCGTCCACCGGTCTCACTTTGTTGCTTTGACTTTGTCTTACCTGGACTCTGGCCACGCCTATCCATATGGTTGATGCTGTTTGTCATTGCACTCCAGTTTTGCCCCTTTGTGTATTTATATGCATCTTTTTTTATATACACTGCAAAAACGGAACTAAAAATAAGTCAAATTTTCTTGAAATTAGTTTATTTGTCCTTGATTTAGGCAGGTAAATAAGATGATTTGCCAATAGAATGATATTTTTACGCTTAAAATAGGAACAACTCATCTCCATAGTCTTATTTAGAGGGCAGCATATCTAAATATCTTATTTTAGGGGTCGAAATACTCATTCCATTGGCAGATAATCTTATTTACCTGCTCAAATCAAGGACAAATACACTAATTTCAAGAAAATCTGACTTATTTTTAGTTCCGTTTTTGCAGTGTAGGAATAAAATTATCCAGTGTGGTTTTTAAAGTTTAGCTTTTCCCCTTTCGGTCCACATTTTCCTTTTCGTAGAAGGTACACCTTGTCTGGTGTTTTTCTCTTGATCGCCATCCTGGACAGACCCACTGAAAGTACTATTGCTGACAATATAATGTGTAATATCTTTGTGTTACTCCGACTTAATAGAAGGTATTCTAGGCCCTAGCGCTTTAGTGCCATTGATGGAGTCATTGATACGTAGGCTGTTTTTATTTCTTATAGAGGGTACCCCTGGCTACAGTGCATCTCTGTGCAGCTTTGGTCTCTGCCGTGCATGGAGCGACTGATTCTACTATTGCTAAAGGGTAACTGACCCCCAAATGAATTTTCTTTGCTAATAAACTGTTTTAGTTTTATAGTGATGTCTGTATATCCTGCTGATTATTTTGACATTTTACTGCATATTTGTTAAAAATCCTGCTTTTGTGTCTAAAACCGTCAGTGTGGCGCCTTCCTCAGGTTAAACGGTGGTCTTGCATTGAATTTTGAATCAATATTTCTATTGGTTCAAAAGTTTTTGCGACGTCATTTGGAGAAACTGATGTGTCAGCAGCTCCGCCGCTGTGGAGCATAAAATCAGCTCCGTCTTGTGCCTCCGTAGAAAGTTAACACGGTGAGCTTTGCGGTCTTTTATATGGATTTTCCAGGTTAGCGATTTGTTAGCTTAGCATTCAGTTTGTTTATTTAGCATGTTTCCTGTTTCACCGGGCGGAGTAAGGCTTTGGTGCGGTGATGAGGGACTCTTTAACATTACCTTTCTGCCTTTTCTCAGTGTTTCTTTCTCGTAGAAAGTACCCCATGCTCAGTACCTTTGTGTTTACCTCTGCTCCAATTCATCTGGTTGCTTTGTTTTTATTTCTCTTCCATTGACAGACAGTATACAAAATTAATGGCAGCAGAAACGCTAGTCCTCCGTCATATAGATGGTACTCCAGGTTCAGTGCTCCTTTGTATTTTCTTGTCTCATTGCTTTCTCTTAACCCCCACCTGGGGATGGAGGATGGCTGATTATAAACAACCAGAACTTTTTTTCCTCTGTTGAAGTGGAGTTTTTCCTTTCCACTGTTGCCACATGCTTGATCAGGGACTGCTGTGAAGGTAAAGACTGGAAGCAATTAAATAGGCTTCCAAAGACGGATAACTTTTAACCAAATACTTATATAGGACAAATGACTTTGACAGTAAAGTATTATAATTTGATCAGATGATCCAGTTATGTTGGAGGGAGTTGGATTGTTTTGAACTGAATTTGGACTGGACAACTTTGTCGTTGGCTTTTAATTTGCACTACATACTGAACTGAAATAATAATAATTAAAAAAAAGTTTGATAATTTAAATGATTCAAGGGAACTTGATCTTTCTGTTCAACGCACAGTTAATAAAGCTCAGATTTACTTTGTTTTGAGCGATTTTTTCCCCCCCAGTCTGTGAAAGGATAAAGATAAAACCTGAAATCCCGCTGTTTAAAAACAAAAGCACAAAGGAGGCAAAACGCAGTTTACCACAGTGCAAATGTCAGCAAACAGCAGGGGATGGGGGGGCTACTCAGTCCCGACCAGCTCGTCCAGTACCCCCTAACTCATCAGCCACAAAAGCAGACTTGTCTCCTCCAAAACCAATATGGGCCTTAGCATTGTCAGGGCGCCATTATCCCAGCTGCCTCTGGTTCGTCTGAAGTGAGTGCATTGTCTCTTCTGCCTGGCTAAGTTTTCATTAGAGAAGATCTCGGACTGCGACACCAAAAAGGAACCTGGGAAGTCTCGCTTGCAGCTTCGCCCTTTTCACCGCCTGGCCTCAGCAAAAACAAAGTCACCTAGCAACCGGGGAGAAAACGAAGGGCGCTCTCTGGGCTGGGAAAGCATCGGATGCCTCAGCGACGGAGACAATGCAACCCACCAGGGAGAAGGGAGTTAAGAATAAGCACAAACTTCAAACCGTGTGCCGTCTGGGAGGGAGAGGGAAATCTGGGTGATTCCTCGTTGGTGCCGTGAGCTTGAAAGTCTTTTCCTGCTCTGCTCCTCTTAAAGACCTCAAAGACGGACCTGCCGTCCCATCATCAGACAAGCAGCAACGAGAGGAGGACCTTCACTTAAGAGCTTCGCTGCTTTCTTCTTCACTTCAAAAGCAACTAAAGTCTTCAGAGATACAGCTAATGGGAAGAAAACGAAGGAGGAACTCCTAAAAGCTCATACACGCTTCGGCAAGACCTCAAGAGACGATCTGCACCAATAAACGACAAAAAGGAAAATCTAACTGTGCAAGAAAACGTTCCGACAAGAAGACCAAGATGCCCGACTTCACACGTCATCGTAACCGGCGGGCGGACAGAAGCCCATAGAGAAAGCTGGAGCGTTACTAAAACAGGGGCATCTAAAGTACAATATCATTTAACAATAATTCACTTCAGTGATTCAATGAAAGAAGTGAAAACCTGCAACATACAGATGCATTAAACAAAGGGAAATATTTCTTTCTTTTTGTACCTTTAGATGATTGTGGCTTACAGCTGATGGAAACCTAAGATCCAGTTTAAGATAAGATAAGATAGGATTTATTGATCTCACATTTGAGAAATTCACATGTCACATCAGCTCAGTAATCAGTAATCAGAAGAAGAGGAAGGGGCCAAAGTAGGACAAGTTTTCATCATCATCAGTTTCATCACACAGGACGAGTAAAGGTTTATACAAAAACGTCATGTTGTGGCCTACACAGTCATGGGGAAGAACGCTGACACGGCCCACAAGTCTTCGTCATGTCCGAGCTTAACACTGGAAAGTTTAGTGGAAGGATAACGTAAGGTAGAAGAACGTGCACAAGCATCAGGGGTCGGTTGAACCTTTAAAAAGTGCTGTGAAGCAAAGCGTGTTCAAACGTTCGGGTTGGAAATCAGGGTCCCAGAGTCTGGAGGAAGAGCAGAAACTGTGTATATAGCTCTAGATTCTGTATATATTTATATATTTTGTCTGCACCATCAACACTAAGTGCAAACCTACTTGGTAATAAACATGATTCTGATTCATATATAGATAGGCCAGTGGGAAGTCTCCGAGAGATGTTACAGCATTTCATATTTCCTGCTGCTGACAAAACCTGGCCTGAACCCCACAGGAAATCTACGGAGCACTCACTGCAAAAATGGAACTAAAACCAAGTAAAATTTTCTTGAAATGACTGCATTTGTCCTTGATTTGAGCAGGTAAATAAAATAATCTGCCAATGAAAATTTGTATTTTGATCCCTAAAATACGAGAATTTGAGATCCAATGCTTGCAATAAGACGATGAATATGAGCTGTTCCTATTTTAAGTGCAAAAATCCTACTCCACTGGCAGATAATCTTAATAACCTGATCAAATCAAGGGAAAATACACTAATTTTAAGTACATTTTACTTACTTTGAGTTAATTTTTGCCGTACTGTCAAGAGGAAGACAAGAGACACCGCAGCCAGGGATGCTGCTGAGCAGAAGGTCGATAATAAAAGAACCTGGGCTTCCTGAAAAGCTCAGCAGAACCACAGCCGGACCTCCACCACCCTCCACCGACCAAGTGCAAATACATACATACAAAACACGGAGATACGTTCAGTAGGCCTACACTGCAAAAACGGAACTTAAAATAAGTAAAATCTTCTTAAAAATTAGTGCATTTGTCCTTGATTTGAGCAGGTTAATAAGATGATTTGCCAGTGGAATAAGATTTTTGCACTTAAAATAGGAACAATTCATCTCCATCATCTTATTTCAAGTGCAGGATGTCTAATTATCTTATTTTAGGGGTAAAAATACTCATTCCATTGGCAAACATTCTTATTTAGCTGCTTAAATCAAGGACAAATGCAATCATTTTTAAGAAGATTTTACTTATTTTTAGATCCGTTTTTGCAGTGTACACACGCTGCAAAAAGGGAACTAAAAGTAAATAACAATTTCCTGAAATTAATGTATTTTTCCTTGATTTGAAGAGCTAAATAGGACTATTTGCCAATGGAATGAGTATTTTTACCCCTAAAAAAAAAAAAAATTAGACATCCTGCACTTGAAATAAGATGATGGAGATGAGTTATTCCTATTTTAAGTGCAACAATCTTATTCCATTGGCAAATAGTCTTAATTAAGGAAAAATACACGGATTTCAAGAAAATTTCACTTTTACTTCCCTTTTTGCATTGCATCTTTACTAAATCAATTAGTTTTATGTAGAGTTTACATTTTCTGAGAACTTGCATGTTTGTTTGTCTTTTTAAGCAGCTGCAAGACGTGATCCTCACAGTTAACAGATATTTGTACCTGCATAGTCAGATCAGCAGTAAAACGGCGCATTACGATGCGAAGAAAACAACCAAAGGACATACTGCAAAAACGGATCTAAAAATAAGTAAAATGTTCTTAAAATTAGTGTATTTGTCCTTGATTTGAGCAGGTAAATAAGATTATTTGCCAATGGAATGAGTATTTTGACTCCTAAAATAAGATAATTAGACATCCTGCACTTGAAATAAGATGATGGAGATGAGTTGTTCCTATTTTAAGTGCAAAAATCTTATTCCATTGGCAAATCATCTTATTTACCTGCTCAAATCAAGGTCAAATACACTAATTTTCAGAACATTTTACTTATTTTAAGTTCCGTTTTTGCAGTGCAGGAAATTCAGAAATCCACGTAGTGGTGGATGGATTCTCGTCCTGATGCTGTCACCCTGGTTGAGTCATGGAGGGGGGAGGGGGGGGGGTCTAGTTTTACATGAGGGGTATTTTTGGAGGAGCTATTCCCAGGTCAAGTGTGCATGGTTCCCACAGCGCTCGGAGGTCTGACCTGGGTTTATGGTGTCAGGGAATCCAAACCCCCGGGTGGGCAGGTATGCCCAGAGCGTTCTCACACAGCTATTACTCAACTAACTCTGTGTTTTTCTTTGAAAATAAAATAGAAAAAAATACAGATCACTGGAAGTAGAACTAAAACCAGTCAACAAAACCGAAGCAAATGTGATTTTTTCCCCCCCCCAATAAAGAGAAACGTGACTCACTATTTAGGGGTAATATGTGGTCTGCTCCAGGATGGTGAAAGTTGAGTCCGATGCGTCCTGTAAGATGAAAACAAAGAGAAACAAAATGTTATAAACGGGCACCAGTCATCCCTGTTAAAAATGAGAAAGCACAGGAACGAGTTAAAATGAAATTAATTAAGCGACCACAGACGACTGAAACAGAACAACAAAAAAGGAAAACCACACAAACATGCTCCTGGTGTCTCACACAAACTCGCACAGACAGAAGCAGCTGGAGGGATTGGATCTGAAGCGGGCCGTCTTACATGGGCACGCGCTTTAATGGGACGTCTAATTTAAACTTCCTGGTTATCTGTCTCTGACGTCATATTCACAAAGGAAACTACAAGAAAAAAAAACCGCCCGATTTAGGAGAAAATACTGCAGCTTTGTTCCTAACCTGCTCAGCCGGAGCTATTTCAGATAAAACAATATACAGGTGACTCTTAGTGAAATGGGAAATCAGGGGAAAGTTAATTTTCTTGTGAGTTAATTGGCTCAACAGATGAAAATCAAATAGATTTCTCACACGGAGAGCGTTATATTTTAGGTGTTTATCTCTATTAATTTGATAGATTATAGTTTCCGGCCCAGAAGAGAGAAACGGTCCCTCCGGCCAGTTCTGCGTCTGCCTCGGGTTTTCCTCTCAGCGGACAGAACCCAGAAAACCTCCAGGGCGCGATGAACAGGATGCCCGGAAGCCCAAATGACCTCAACTGATTGCTTTTAATGTGGGGGAGCAGGGTCTGTATTCAGAGGTCCCCCTGGACGATGGAGCTCCTCACCGTATCGCCAAGGCTGGGTCTAGCCCTCATGACATGCACTGCAAAAGCGGAACTAAAAATAAGTTAAAAAAAAACGTCTTGAAATGAGTGATTTGAGCAGGTAAATAAGAGGATCTGCCAATGGGACCCCTAAAATAAGATAATTGGATATACTGCACTTAAAATTAGGAGCAAATCGTCTCAATCATCCTATTTCAAGTGCAAAAATCTTATTCCAGTTGCAGAAAATCTTATTTAGATGCTCAAATCACGGACAAATACACTCATTTTAAGAAAATTTTACTTATTTTTAGTTCCGTCTTTGCAGTGCAGGTCAGGAATCTCTTTCTTTCAGTCATCGTCCACACTGCAAAAACGGATGAAAAATAAGTAAAATGTTCTTAAAGTTAGTGTATTTATCCCTGATTTGAGCAGGTAAATAAGATTATCTGCCAATGGAATGAGTATTTTAACCCCTAAAATAAGATAATTAGATATCCTGCACTTGAAATAAGATTATGGAGACGAGTTGTTCTTATTTTAAGTGGACAAAATCTTATTCCATTGGCAAATCATCATATTTACCTGCTGAAGTCAAGAATAAATACACTAACTTTAAGAACATTTTACTTATTTTTAGATCCATTTTTGCAGTGCATTTCTCATGACAATTGACGATGGTTGGTTCTCTATATACACTGCAAAAAGGCACCTGAAAGTAAGTCAAATTAGCTTAAAATTAGTGATTTGACCAGGTAAATAAGATGATATGCTAATAGAACGAGTATTTTTTTATCCCTAACATAAAAAAATTGGATACTCTGCACTTCAAATAAGATGATGGAGGTGAGTTGCTCCTGGTTTAAGTGCAAAAGTCTCATCCCATTGGCATATAATCGTATTTATCTGCTCTAAACACGGGCAAATACACCCATTTCAAGCACATTTTGCTTTCTTTTTGTTCCCTATTTGCAGCGTAGACAGGGCGGTAAAACATAACTGCAGACAAAGCTCACGTCTGTCACTTTCCTGCCGTCCGTCATGAGCAAAATACCCCAGCAGGAACTTCCCTTCTGACCCCCAACCAGGAGGCATCAGCCCGGCGTGACAACCATGGCCGGAGAACAAAACATCTTAGACATTAACAGCGAAACCTGTTAACACAACCTTGGGTCAAACACCCTAAACTACGCCTTTAAAGTGGGGCTTAAAGCTCGATCGCATTAAGAAGAAACAGAGCAGAAGATCTATGTATTTTTCTCCAGTTCCAACACAGATGTGCTTCAAGCTACTGCGGCGCAGACGAGGTGTGAAGCTCAGGGTTTGCTCCCAGAAGATGAATTGTGAGGTGAGCCGCTGACAATAATGAAGCTAGCAGCTACACTGCAAAAAGGGAACTAAAAGTAAGTAAAATTGTCTTGAAATTGTATTTTTCTTTGATTTGAGCAGCTAAATAAGACTATTTGCCAATGGAATGAGTATTTTTACCCCTAAAATAAGATGATTAGATATCCTGCACTTGAAATACGATGATGGAGATGAATTGTTCCTATTTTAAGTGCAAAAATCTTATTCTATTGGCAAATAGTCTTATTTAGCTCCTCAAATCAAGGAAAAATACACAGATTTCAAGAAAATTTCACTGACTTTTAGCTCCCTGTTTGCAGTGTAGAACTGAATTAAAAAACCTGATCAGCAGCTTTTGAGATGGGGGGGACGTCCCTGCAGCTCCACAGGCCTGGATTTACACCCTGTTTTCAGCCCATAATCCCGGTTAGCAAAGGCAGACAAGCCTCTACCTGCACGCACCCCTTCTCATGAATCCACAGATGCATCTGACGCTGGAGCAGATATGTCACATTTTTTTTCCCCTGCCGCTATCAGCTGATTATCGTAAAGATGTGAACGCAGTCCGCGATGAAAACATCACATGGCGTGTCTCTCTGAGACAGTGGGGTGTTATCCAACCCTCCAGACGCTCCTTCCCCCTGTTTTCACCAGGAGAGTGTCTGACCCTTTCAGGCCAGGCATGTCCCAGTCCGACCGGCACCCACAGGGGCAGCGGAGCACCATCGCCCGTTTGTCAGCCCCACACTGCCAAAACAGAACAAAAAATAAGCATAATTTTCTTGAAATGAGTCTGTTTGTCCTTGATTTGAGCATGTAAATAAGATTATCTGCCAATGGAATGAGTATTTTGACCCCTAAAATAAGATAATTAGATATTAAATAGGATGATGGAGATGAGTTTTTCTTATTTTAAGTACAAAAATCTTATTCCATTAGCAAATCATCTTATTTACACGATTAAATCAAGGACAAATACACTAATTTCAAGAAAATTTAACTTATTTTTAGTTCCGTTTTCGCAGTGCACAACGCGGTTTTCGGCTCAAACGTCCGACCGATCGGACAGAATCAGTTTCAGCTTCAAAGCGGGTCGTAGACTTTAACTCAGTGCCATGGCGTCTGAAACAGACGACGCGTGACGGCGGATGCTGCTGCTGCTTTGATCGCTGCAGGGTGATTGTCCCAACGGCATCGGGCCGGCCTTTCTGTCCACGTTAGTCGTTTTTGGGAGACGCGGGGAGACAGTTGCCTTCCCCCAAGCCTTTAAATAACTCTGGGCCTGTGCCATCCGCTTCCCCCCAAAAGAGATGATTGGCATGACCAGGGGGGAAGCTGTTCCGGTGACATTTCCTCTCAGCGCTATTCCCAACATCTCCATGGTGGTCACGCAGTGGCGACGCTGCTCAAAGGATACCATCCATGTCCTTGTTGACTCAACAAACAGCAGTCCCCCCCCCCACGTTATCGCCCGGCTGGATCGGCAACACGGACGATGGGTTGTGCTGTGACCGGTGGGCAAACAGCAGTCTATTTCAGGCCCAGTCATAATCTGCACTGCAAAAACGCAACTAAAAACAAGTAAAATGTTCTTAAAATGTGTGTATTTGTCCTTGATTTGAGCAGGTAAATAAGATGATCTGCCAATAGAAGAAGATTTCTGAACTTAAAATGGTAACAATTTATCTCCATCGTCTTATTTCAAGTGCAGGATGTCTAATTATCTTATTTTAGGGGTGAAAATGCTCATTGCATTGGCAGATAATCTTATTTACCTGCTTAAATCTAGAACAAAAACACTAATTTTGAGAACATTTCTACTTATTCTTACATCCATTTTTGCAGTGTGCCTGGACGATATTTTGTGCAAACGTCCCGACGGCAGAGGTTTAAGCGGCACGGCAAAAAAACTAAACAGGAATCTGCTTTAATCTCATTACCAAGCGACGTCGGCCGTCATCAGCTTTGACCAAGAGCTCTCGTCGTTTTAATCCCATCTGAACTGTGTCGCACTTACATCATCACCGAAAACATGTCAACATATCACATAAAAAAAATAAAATAAAAAATATCACATTATTGGGATTTTTTTTTTTAAATGTGATGCCAGACTACATTCCTCTACGTCTACTCTGATAACCGTAAATAAGACCCATAAGCCACCTACTGCCTTTGGAGAGACAACCACGTAATATAGTGCAGTATATTTAGCTGTGCACTCCACATATACTATCATACAGAAATATTTCCTCCCCTCACCCTAACCGTCCCCCTTCATAATCCTTTATAGGGTTCAGTATGACGCAGATTCATCCTCTGTTTCTTACAGACGTGCATTTGTGAGGTCAGACACTGATGTTGGACGACAGGAACAATTTCAACAAAGCAGACAGAATAAAGCTAATATGGCAGCTTGCTATTCAGGAAACACTCCGACACAGATTTAGCTTTTTGTCTATTATTGTCCAGCTAGGCCTTTTTGTCTCCTCTCCATGTTCCCACACCTTTCCCTAAGGCCATATTCTGTGCTCTCATCACTCGTTCTCTTCCTTTTCCCTCCATATCCATGACTTTCATTATTTCATTGCAAAAGGAATACATATTAGGGCTGTACGATTTTGCCAAAAATCTAATCTGCGACATATTTCAACCATAATTGCGATTTAATTTCTGATTTTTCTCTGCATTAACCACAAGCAACAAAGATGGCCTGTAGATTAAGATGTTTGACCATTTAAAACAAGAAATATAACTGTTTTTATTAATCAGAATATTCTTATTTAAGAGAATAGATTTTAATTGAGTTGGACCTCAATCCTGGTTGAACATAATGTTCAGACCAACAAACACGTCTGTGCATTAAACAGATTACTGATAATTTCTGGTAAAAACGTATTGATTTTATAAACACCAAAACGAGTAACTAAATTAGATTATCTCACTGCTGCAACTCTCTTACCTTCCATGTGGAGGTAAACCCGCTTTAAACATTTTACCAACACCTAAAGGATCTGATCCATTAATTGTTTCGTAGCCAAAAACTGCAGACGTCTGCAATTTGGAAATTGCATCTTTTTTAGTATTGCGATTAATTGTCCAGCCCCAATAAATAAAATGTCACGATGCACTGGTGACATCCCATCACAGAACCACACTGGGAGTCACCGAGCTCCCGAGAGCGACCTGTTGTCTCACAAGTGTTGGTAGAAACAGTCTGCATGAATAGGTGCTTGATTTTATACCCCTCAAATAAATCAGAGGCACAGACTAAACCGTCCAACATCTGTTTGGTACTAGGGCTGGACGATAATTCAATATCAATATATATCTATAGATGTATATCGATGATAGAAAAAAAGGTTAGTAAAAAGTTCAATAGAATAACAGTTTTCCTTCCTTTTTCATTCTAGCCAATCATGTAGGTTAATATTACAGTCATAACATCCTCCCAACCAATCACAACGCAGACCCAGGAACTAAGCTCCGCCCCTTTCAAAGAGTTCAGAGAGCATGCGTTCTTTTTTCTTTTTTAAAAACTTGTAGTTTTGGTAAAAATTTGGTTGAATAAAGGTTTGAATTCAGTGTACTGTATCTAAAAATAGGTCACTAAGCACACTGCAGAAAGGTAACTAAAAGCAAGTAAAGTTTTCTTAAAATATGTATATTTTTCCTTGATTTCAGCAGCTAAATAACACTATTTGCCAATGGAATGAGAATTTCTACCCCTAAAAAAGGTTTAATTAGACATCCTGCACTTAAAATGAGAACAATTCATCTCCATCATCTTATTTCAAGTGCAAAAATCTTATTCCATTGGCAAATAGTCTGATTTACCAGCTCAATTCAATGAAAAATACAAATTTCAAGAGGATTTTACCAACTTTTAGTTTCCTTTTTGCAGTGCAACAGTAAAAAATGACCAGGGCTGCACTTAAAATATGTTTTTAATTTGTCGATAATTATCGATATCGATCAATACGATTTCTGTTTTATCGGTACGCTATTTTTCTATATCGTCCACCTCTATTTGGAACCATTTTTTTATGTTTGAACGCCTAAAATCCAGAGAAATACACTGTTTACGCTAATAATAGTTAGCTTGGTAACTTGGTAATTACGAACTTCGACAACACAAATGAATGCAGCGTTAAAGCAGCATGTTAACAACTTTATGGGAAAAAGCCCAGCTGCGGTTATGGGTGCGTCAAGAGCAAGGTGTGGAAATAGCTGTGATTAAGAGGATTAAAAGTTTTGTAAGCACAGAAATGTGCAGTGAGGATATCTGCACAAACAGGAGAAAATAAAATGATAAGAATATGGACTCTGAAGAGGCATACAGGTATAATCAGTGGGAAAAAGGTTCAAATTTACCTTTGGGTATAAATAAAGGTCACTGATTGATTAAAAAAAAAAGCCTCATTACAGCCCAAGATCAAGTCAACAATTCTCTGGAAAGTAATCACAAGCAGCCATAAAGGTCATTCAGAGATGGTGCCATATATTACACTTTTAATTAGATGTGTGGTTTTTACGTTGTTTTGTATGTTTTCCATCTTGTTTTGTAATGTTGTTTATGTATTGCTTTGTATACTGTTTTTTGTATTTATATATATACTATATAAATAAATTGTACTTACTTACTTACTAATGCAAGAAAAGAAAAAGAATTAGATAAATCCCTTAATTGTGCTAAATCAAACCTGTGTCCAGTTCTCAGGTTAAAAACATCCTTATATTTTTTTAATAAAATAACAGCAAATGTGTCTTCTAATCCAGGGAACGTTTTAGAATGTATTTATGTTTTGAAAAATCTGGGGAAAGTGCCTTCATAATAACAATAAATAAAAGAGTAAAAACATGCCCAGACTTGTTTCGTAGCCTAAACTGGCTGGGCTTAGTCATGCCTACGGGAGCCACAACAAAACACGGCACTGACACGGAGCCGTTCGCCTGCAACCTTTAAACACGGCAAATAAACGCGCCGTCTTATCGCCGTCAAGTCATTACAGGCCGTTTAAAGTGCGAAGCCGTCTCGTGTCGAGTCAATTACGTCAGCCGAAAAAAGTTTAAGGGGTCAAATCCGACCGGCCAGTTGAACCTTGGCCCCTGGGCAAACGTGGATCGTTACGTTTCTGGGCTGGGTGAGCGGTACGTTTTTTTTTTACCTTCCTGCCGTCCGTCACGCATTGCAAAAAGAGAAGTAAAAATAAGTAACATTTTCTTGAAATGAATGTATTTGCCCTTGATTTGAGCAGGTAAATAAGACTATTTGCCAATGGAATGAGTATTTTTACCCCTAAAATAAGATGATTAGAAATCCTGCACTTGAAATAAGATGATGGAGATGAATTGTTCCTATTTTAAGAGGAAAAATCTTATTCCATTGGCAAATAGTCCTATTTATCTGCTCAAATCAAGGAAAAATCCTTTAATTTCAAGAAAAAAAAAATCTTATTTTGAGGCCTATTTTTGCAGTGCGGCACAGCTTTACCCCAGGATGACACTTAGGTGGAGCATCCAGCTGTTACCAAGCACTACCTAAACACGCCGTCCCTCACGCGGCCGCTGCTGGGCCTGAAATTCATGCTTTCCGTTGACCGGTGACACACGGAGACAAACAGTGTCAGTGTTTGCTTTCCCTTACGGACTCCCGCCGCTTATTATGACTCAGTTGGTCCTCCTGGGTGACACGATGGCCGTCACGCGTCCAGCTCAGAAACACCAGCAACGCTCTGTGAATCACAACGTTCAGCAGATTGTGCCGGGATTTCCTGTGACAGATCCACACAGAGCAGGGGCGTGATCGAACCGTTTTTAAAGACACGTTCTAAAAGAAGTCTTTTTGGATTCGGATTTGCTTTACTCATCTAGAGACAAAAGATTTTATTTTTATTTTTTTTTTTTTACATATTCCTGGTTTTTAAAAGAGCTCAGGCTGAGTCAGGTTGCTACACTGCAAAAACAGATCTAAAAATAAGTAAAATAATCTTAAAGTTAGTGTATTTATCCTTGATTTGAGCAAGTAAATAAGATTATCCGCCAATGGAACGAGTATTTTTACCCCAAAAATAAGATAATTAGACATCCTGTACTTGAAATAAGATGATGGAGATGAATTGTTCCTATTTTAATTGCAAAAATCTGCTTAAATCAAGGACAAATACACTGATTTTAGGAACATTTTACTTATTTCTAGTTCTGTTTTTGCAGTGTAACGACTGTCATTGTTACACCTGTCGATGCACACCGCAAAAACGGAACCTAAAATACGTAAAATGTTCTTAAAATTAATGCATTTGTCCTTGATTTGAGCAGGTAAATAAGGTAATTTGCACATGGAATAAGATTTTTGCACTTAAAATAGGAACAACTCATCTCTATCATCTTATTTCAAGTGCAGGATGTCTAATTATCTTATATTAGGGGTCAAAATACTCATTCCATTGGCAAATAATCTTATTTACCTGCTCAAATCAAGGACAAATACACTAACTTTAAGAACATTTTACTTATTTTTAGATCTGTTTTTGCAGTGCAGTTGTCCCTGATGAATAACATCGATGTTCCTGCTCTGTATGTTGTTAAATCCTGTCTTAGTTTAGGAATTGTGCCAGCTGGTTTCAAACATGCATTCGATGCAAAAGCATTTTAAGCGTCCGGTGCATCAGGTTTGCATGCAAAGTCAATGGCGGATGCGCCTCTAGGAGCGTCGACAGGCCCTTGCGGCGCGTTTTGAGATTTCAAGCGTCTGAGTTGGAGGCTAGAGTTGGAAAATCTGAACTTTTGCAGGTAGACTCTGAACGTCAACCAATCAGAAAAGCCCTCTATGTGATGTGGTGGCAGATTTTCGGAAGTCGAAAGCGGAGGACAAACTCGTTTTTGCAACTTTTACCCATCCTATTATCTACGATCAGTCGAGCTATCACTACAGAGACGGTGAGGCACCTAACCTGGAGGACGATTAGGGAGGAAGTTGGGATCTTTGGTCCGTGAGGCAGACATCCTGTCTACGTTTAAGACTAGGCTTAAAACTTTCTTTTCTGACAAAGCTTCTAGTTAGAGTGGCTCATGTTACCCTGAGCTACCTCTATAGTTATGCTGCTATAGGCTTAGGCTGCTGGAGGATATCAGGGTCTATTTCTCTCCCTCTGCTGAGTTCTCCTACTGTTCTCCAATCTGCATTGTTTGTTGTTATTTCAGCTTTTAACTTTTTGTTGTCTGTCATTTCTCTCTTCATAGAAGGTACACCTGGTCTGGCGTTCTGTTAGCTGTGACATCATCCAGGGGAGACAGATCATCTATTACCATCTAACAGTACTCCTGGATCAATGTGAGCTTCTGTGCTTTCTGTGTCTCTGCTCTGTCTTCTCTAAGCCCCAGTGGGTCGAGGCAGATGAGCGTTCACACTGAGCCTGGTTCTGGTTCTGCTGGAGGTTCTCCTCCCTGTTAAAGGGGAGTTTTCCTCTCCACTGTCGCTTCATGCATGCTCAGTATGAGGGATTGCTGCAAAACCATCAACAATGCAGACGACTGTCCACTGTGGCTCTACGCTCTTTCAGGAGGAGTGAATGCTGCTTGGAGAGACTTGATGCAACCTGCTGGGTTTCCTTAGAGAGGAAACTTTCTGACCAATCTGTATAATTTGATTGGGATTGACTTTGTAAAGAGCAAGGAGATTACATGGATCATGAATTGGCTCTATCTAAATAAAGCTGAATTGAATGTAATTGAATGCAAGTTATCGAAACTACTACCATGGTAAATATTTCCCCACATTTGATGAAAAGAACGAATCAGCTTCTCCCAACGTGCGTCAGACGAGTCTGTCCACGCTTTTCTCAAAGCGTCTAAGGACGCCTTTGATGCTCAAAACTTATTTGGTGTGAACGCACCATAAGACCATTTCTCTTAAAAAGAAAACTCACTCAGGTCGCCTGGTTTGAGGTTATTTTTGGCCTATTTCTTAGTTTCCCAGAAAAAAACTACCCAACTACAGCATTTTTAGGAAGATGGTTATATTATTGAAAATGTTCAGTCTGGCTTCAGACAGTAAAATAGCACAGAGTCTGCCTCACTAGAAGAACATGATCACGTTGATGGTTGTTTGCCATGTTGTCCCCCTCCCAGCAACGCTTAAATGGCTGACATCCTATCAGGTCTTTCACAGTTATGATTAATAACGTAATCTTCCTCCAGCGCTCCGTCTCTGGAGTGCCACTTGGAGCGACCGTAACTCTGCGCCGCTTGTCTTTTCCACCGTTACGCCACTGATCCTCAGCTTCACCCGTCTTTAAAACCAGGTAACACACGTCACATTCAGCGCCTCCTTCTTGACGGTATCCAGGCAATAAAACACTGGTTAAACAGAAATTTAAACAAAAGACCGAATGCATCGTGTCCGGTGAGAATCCCACCACCAACGGCAGACACTGTAAGAAATCTGGGGTTGATTTTTCCCTCGTTTGTTGAGTTCAGCAAAGAAGTCGGTCCAAAACGGCTACAAGTCTTTAATGTGACAAATCACCCCCAAACACAGGCTGCCTGTCCATTTTAGAATAGATTTTAAACCTTTATTGTTTGTTTTTAAAGCTCTTCCGTCCTACGTTTCTCGTTTGTTGACTTTCTGCCTGCGTGGTACACTGCAAAGAGGGAACTAAAAGTAAGTAACATTTTCTTGAAATTAGTATATTTTTCCTTGATTTGAACAGCTAAATAAGACTATTTGCCAATGGAATGAGAATTTATATCCCTAAAATAAGATAATTAGACATTCTGCACTTGAAATAAGATGAGGGAGATGAATTGTTCTTATTTTAAGTGCGAAAAGCTTATTCCATTGGCAAATAGTCTGATTTACCAGCTCAAATCAATGAAAAATACACTCATTTCAAGAGGATTTTACCTACTTTTAGTTCCCTTTTTGCAGTGTAGATCCCTGAAGGCCTTCAACCCGGTTCTTCTCGGACCCAGACAACGCTCAATTGTGGCTTTTTAAATCCAAACTGAAGATGTTTTTTTGTTTTATTACTGAAGAAGGCTTTCTACACTCAGTAGCACCGTGAAATTTTAGTCCAGATTTCAAACTTTCACTTATTCCGGTGTCCTTTATCAGTTTTGTTTGTTTTGAATTTTATTTTAAAGCATAGATTTTGTTTTGTTTTTTGTTTTTTGCCATCTGGCTGGCTGTGGAGATTAGATTTAAGTCTAGGCCATTCTAACCAATCAATATGCTTTGATCTAAACCAGCCGACTGTAGCTCTGGCTTTGTTGTCCTGCCAGAAAGTGAACCTCCACTCAACGTCTCTTTTGCTGCATTTAACAGGATTTAAATTTAGCTCCATCCACCTTCCCTGCCGTTGTTAAAGAAAAACCATCCACACAGCGTGCTGCTGCAGCCACCATGTTTTAGGCTCTCGCACAGTGTTTTGCATGTAGGCAAAAATAGTTCAGTTCTGGTGTCGGTCAGCCGCAGCATCTCCTCCTGCATGTTTCACTGAGTCCTGTCTGCTTTCATTACTGCAATGCGGCTCATCTCATAGTAGCCTAAACTGTCTCCCACCTGAGCTGTGGACCTTTAGCCTCGTGAGACCATCCTGATCTCGCGAGCTTTCAAGGTTTCACTCGCAGATCAGTCTGGCTACTTTCCGTTAAAGAAAATTTGGAGCCGTTCACCAAACGAACGTCCAATCAGCGTTGGCTTTGAGGCGGATTGAGGTGTGACGCAACGAGAAGCGCGACAGTTCAGCCTAAAGAACATGGCGGCTTCAGCCAATGAAACTAGCGTTAGCGTGGCTATAGAGCAAGTTTTATCGGACTTACAGAGTATTTTTTTGCTGAGCTAACGAGCCTTTACCTGCAGCAGCAACAGTAGCTTGGCTTGTGGTTGTGTTTTCGTCGTCGCTCGTAACAGAGTGACGACGAATCTGATTGGTTCATTTGGCCCGTCTATCACCAACATAGGCCAATCAGCTAACCAGTATTTTCGCCCCTTCCCAAAATTACTTCAACGGAAGGTTTCCAGATGGATATGCGGAGCAAATCCATCTGGCGGAGTCAGGTAAGTGGATCTCTGCAGCTCCTCCAGACAACACTGGCGTTATCCTGAGACAAGCTCAGACACGGGGCAACCTCTGAGGGGCAGCCGGTTGTCTAAGGGGAACCTCGTTAGGCAAATAGACGCAAGCTTAACATAAAAAGGTCCTCGGAGAGCTGCTGTGGTGCAACCGGACGAGGTGTGAAGTGGAAATGGCGTACGATGGCAAACTCCTGCTTTATAGATTTGGTGAATTTTAGGATTTTCTCCATTTTTTAGGCACTTCTCAGTACAGGATTTCAACCAAACTAACAGAGTAACATCACCCGGTGATACTGAACACAACCATGCTAGCGGCTAACGGTTAGCATGTTGCTAACCGGAAGTAGCTCTAGGAAGCTCCTACAAACTTCTGCTTGACAGGTTTGGTGAATTTTAGGATTTTCTCCCTTTCTAGGCACTTCTCAGTACAGGATTTCAACCAAACTAACAGAGTAACATCACCCGGTGATACTGAACACAACCATGCTAGCGGCTAACCGTTAGCATGTTGCTAACCAGAAGTAGCTTTGGGAAGGTTCTATCAACTTCTGCTTAGCCAGAGTTCGTCTGCCTTTACAGACAGAGAGAGGGCTGCAGCTGTCAGTGAGTCTCCATGACAACGCTGCTAGCAAGAGGCTCCTAGGAGGTCCATTGACTTAACATGGCACCTTTTGACGGCCGCTGCGAGGGCTGTGAAGACCGTAGGAAGCTGAAATTCGCAGTGTTGCTTCCCGTTGCTATTTCTGACGGTACGGTACGCACCAAGTGGCAGGCGCCTTGCTAAATTTCTTCAGATGGCAAGTCAGACCCGATCTTCCCGCTCACTCGTTAGCACCCACGGTCAGCGGCACAGAGAGACGCTGCGGACACGCCCGTCACGTCTGCTGAGCGGACAGCCGGTGACAAAGGGCGTGCGTGGGGGGGCGACGGCGCTCAGAGAGGAACGTGACAGGACGCGGGTGTCTTTGGCAACGGCGGCGGGTTGAAGGAGTTTCTGCTCCACGTGTTTGCGTTGCTGCCGCTTGACGGTGTGCGTCGGGAAACTGGTCGTGTTTTTCCAGCCGACGCGGCGGCGGGGCTTGTTTCTCCAAAACCTGCTTCTCTGCTGACCCGCTTTGAGGACCACGTAACTCCAATGTGAAAAAAGGGGGGGGGGGGGGCTGTTTGTTCACGCATCCCTGAGGCCCACCCTACCACAAACAGGGTAGCCCTTTCAGAAAGGCCGAAAGATTAGCGGCGACACAATACGCCTCTCATAATCAACACAGACGACCTCTTATCCAATCGGGTGTCGAGCGTTAGAAGCACATGTGCTTTGTCATCTTTAAAAAAAAAAAAAAAAAAAAACGGCTCTCTTTCTCTCTCACACACTCACTGACTCATAAAAATCGCTAAAGGAATAACAGCCATTCCAGGCACAATGAGAAGTATGCGAGAAATGTCTGCGATGGGCTGGAGGTGGGCGGCAACCAGTCAGTCAGGAATGCAAAACCGGGTCTATTGCATTAATCAGTTTTGACTGGTGGCTTTCAGCTGGTGAGCCGTATCTCTGTGCTGCATCACCAGACTTAACCAAAGGCCCCCCCCCCTCCCTCCCTCTATGCCTGCAGGCCGGTTTTTAGAAAACTAGCAGGATTTTCTTGCTGACACGTCAACTTTGGGATTTAAAGTTTCGTTTCAACAGACAGTTTGAAACAACTTTCATTCTTAATAGAAATAAAAAAAAAAAAAAAAAAATGGGAGCACAGGTTGAGGTTTATTGTCTGTTCTCTCTAATTCTGACCCCACACAGGGTCAGAATTATACATACAAGTCTAAATATGTACACAGAGGCTGGTACAAGTTCCTCACCGAATGGGTAAAGCCATCTACGACAGGGTCTCTGCTCTTAAACATGGCCAACACACCTTCAAAATGTTAGCTCGCTTTATCCATCCCAGAACCAGTTCTACCCAGGTTTGGGGAATCGTTGCTTCCTTTTCTATACCTCTGGCTCGCCATCTGCCATGATGTTAGACCAAACCTCCACATGAATGCTACCAACCGCAGATGAGACGGGGACACGGCCTTGTTCTCATCATCTAAAGTGAAATATACCCATAATATTAATACTTTATTTGCCATTGCAACATATATTCCAATGAAGCGAGCGCTCTGCATCTATCCCATCCCTTAGGGAGCAGTGGGCTGCTGCTACGCGGTGTCTCCCCATAATCAGTAAATCCTGCAGAAAAGAAAAGCTTTTACACTTTGGCCATCGATGAAGAATAAAAATGAAAACATCTTTAAACAGACGCTCCAGTATCAACTGATCATGTCTGGGTCGCCTCCTGACTAAATAAACCTCTCCTATTGGCTGACATGAAGTTATTATAATAACCCAGTTAGTTCAATCAATAGGTTAATCTGAGAAACTCGGCTTCTACTGTAAATTTAGCTGCTTTTTGGCAACAAATGACCAATGATCAATGAAATCTTCCACAGCTACACTGCAAAATCGGAACTAGAAATAAGTCAAATATTCTTTAAAATCAGTGTATTTGTCCTTGATTTGAGCAGGTAAATAAGATGATTTGCCAATGGAATAAGATTTTGGCACTTAAAATAGGAACAATGCATCTCCATCTGCTTATTTTAAGTGCAGGATGTCTAATTATCTTATTTTAGGGGTAGAAATACTCATTCCGTTGGCAGATAATCTTATTTACCTGCTCAAATCAAGGATTAAAACACTAACTTTAAGAACATTTTACTTATTTTTAGATCTGTTTTTGCAGTGTAAGAGCTTCTCTAAGCAGTCTTACTTTAGCAGTGTAAATACTGTACGGTGGGACTAAATGCGCCCATGTTGGGTGCAGCTGTGACCCAACCTGAGGCCTCAAGCTGTACAAACAGGGGCCTAGCTCAAACGGTGAGCAGCTCTACCAACAGGGTGGAGGAGCTCTGTGGGTTTTTTTTTTTTTTTTTTTTTCACAGCAGCTCTCTGCAGCACCTTGCATTCTGCATTATGACAACACAGCAAAGCATGCAGGGAACGCACGCCTTATGGTAATACGCCACCCCGCCTGACTTTCCTCATATCTCCCCGCCGTGTTTGTTGTGCTTTGACAAACACGACGGACGTCCCGCGGGGCGTTACGACACAGATAGCGGGCGGAGCCGCGAAGATCACCCCGTCCCAACAACGCCGGAGTGGAAATACCGCGGTCTGCGGACGGGAAACACACGTGCTCTGCTCATTGTACACCCCTCCCACCTACGCTCTTCCATTGTTAAGATGGGAGGATGACAGTGCGGGCACAAAAAAAAAAAAAAAAGCTAACCTGACAAGCCTCATCCTGGTTTTACAACATTCAACAGAGCAGGAAGAACAAGGACTCCCAGAGCAATTTTAGCAACCTTAAAGGAGGACATATGAGGTTTTTAATGCCTTCCTTTTCACATTGAAATCATTCAGTTGTTGGTCTATCTAAAGAGGAACTGCGACGCTTTGGTCTGAATTCCTCGTTATTGTCGCGCCACAGCCGCTCTTTTACCCGTGGTTCTGGGGTCAGTCTGAGAACGACTCGTTTTGGTGCCGTCTCTTTAAATCTAAAGGTGGCCCCTCCCTCCACACTGCAAAAATGGAACTAAAATTAAGTAAATTTTTCTTGAAATGAGTGCATTTTTCTTGATTTGAGCAGGTAAATAAGACTATTTGCCAATGGGATAAGATTTTTGGCCTTAAAGTAGGGACAATTTATCTCCATCATTTTTCAAGTGCAGAATATCTAATTATCTTATTTTAGGGGTAGAACTACTAATCCCATTGGCAAATAGTCTTATTTACCAGCTCAAATCAATACAAAATTTACTAATTTCTAGAAAATGTTACTTACTTTTAGTTCCCTTTTTGCAGTGCAGGTCCCAGAGCTTTCCACTCCACCATGTTTCGGCTGTTTTTGTGGTATACTGGGGGACGTTCTAATGAATTGTGATATTTAAACTCATCTAAGTAATCCAAGCTTTGGCATCCTTGAGCTTGGACTACAAAAATCGCGACGAAAAGAATAAAAATGGCGTATTCAAGAAACCGGTAAGCCGGAAGTCCGTTACCTCGTTTAGCAGCTCCGCACCAAATACTGCGACGTAATTGTTCAAAAAACATAATAAGAGAACAGGGAAAACAGAACGGATTGTAAAATATGACCCAAAAAGAATATAAAGATGTCTACGCAGCTCCCAGAGAGACTACATTCAAATGCTTTGCTCTTCTAGAGACTCCAAGTGCGCAACAAAGTGTATTTAAAGGCTAAAAAAAGTGGATTTTCACTGCAAAAATAGAACTAAAAATAAGAACAATTTTCTTGAAATGAGAGTATTTTTCTTTGATATGAGCAGATAAATAAGATTATTTGCCAATGGAATAAGATTTTTACACTTAAAATAGAAACAATTCATCTCCATCATCTTATTTTAAGTGCAGTATATCTAATTATCTTATTTTAGGGGTCAAAATACTCATTCTATTGGCAGATAATATTATTTACCTGCTCAAATCAAGGAGAACTACATTCATATTAAGAAAATTTTACTTATTTTTAGTTCTCTTTTTGCAGTGTTGCATATGTCCCCTATAAATGACTGCAGACAGGTTTTTCTTTTCAACCTCAACTTATGATTTCAAATCATCTTGAGTCACTTTAAATGTAACTTTTGCAGCAACAAACCTTTTTGCTAACCATACGGACACACGTCACAACTCTTGTTCAACGGCATGCAAACACACACCGCAAAAAAAAATAAAAATAAAAAATGCAAGTAAGGCAAAAAAAATTTAAACGACTTAAAATTTCAAACACAAGAAGACGAGCCTCACAGGACCTGTTAGTAAATTGCCAGAAGTTGAACAAATCAGAAGTGGTTTTAGCACATAAAAAGCAGACGAAAACAGCCAACAAACAAACAACATCTGAATGTGATAGTGATGGACGAGTGAATATTCCTAACCTGCAACATGATTCCTCCATATAATATCAGCGATAGTCATTGGTGGGCCACCAGCTGGGTGTGGTTTACCTTTGTCATGGTCAGCCTTTATCATATCCATTATGGGATTCCCCAAAGAGTTCAAGTTCAAAGGATCAAACGGCCGATTCCGATCCTGGAAAATAAAAGAAAAAGAAGCAAAGAAACGTTCAGCTAGAGCCACCACAGCAAGTCACATAAAGATGAACAAAAACAGGTTCATGCTTCAGACGCTAGAGCTGATCAATATATGGAATTACAAAAGGCATGGCCACATCAACGTTTGCAATACCGCAATAAATTGGATGCAGTATTTGATACGGCATTAAAAATGGCTGCACAATATGTCACAGATACACTGTCAAAGCAATATTGGTGTGTGCAATGTTCATACACTGCAAAAACAGATCTAAAAATAAGTAAAATGTTCTTAAAGTTAGTGTATTTGTCCTTGATTTGAGCAGGTGAATAAGATTATCTGCCAACGGAATCAGTATTTTGACACCTATAATAAGATATTTAGACATCCTGCACTTGAAATAAGACGATGGAGATGAGTTGTTCCTATTTTAAGTGCAAAAATCTTATTCCACTGGCAAATCATCTTATTTACCTGCTCAAATCAAGGACAGATACACAGATTTTAAAGAATATTTTACTTATTTTAAGTTCCGTTTTTGCAGTGTATCGGCAACAACTGGTGGCTGATTTACTCCCAGAGCCACGGGAACTTCTATTTTTCATGCTAATGTAATATTTAGCCAGTAGGACAGAGTCTCACAGCAGCAGGTGTTCACGCCGGACACAATTGACCGAAACGCTAAAGGCCACAGAGTGGGACGCACAGACGGGAAAGATAGGAAAGAAAGGAAAACAGGATTACATATTCTGGTGATATCAACACCACAGGATTTTACAGTATTGTGCAGTTCTTATTTTATCCTGCAGGAATCACGCTAAAGCCTACAGAACATGGTGGGAGTATTTGAAAAATGGAAAAGAAAGAAAAACAGCCATGAAAATGTGGGTTAGTCATGATCAACATCTCCAGTATCCCCATCTACATGTTCCTGATGTCGTGCAGCCCTAAGGACGACAAACAGCTGCAGAGTAATATTTTTATAATCTATAATCTTCATTTGATTAAGTTCAACTTTGAGTTCAATTACTTCCTTCTACACTGCAAAAAAAACTAAAAATAAGTCAAATCTTCTTGAAATTGGTGCATTTATCCTTGATTTTAGCAGGTAAATAAGATAATTTGCCAATGGAATGAGATTTTTACACTTAAAATAGGAACAACTCATCTCTATCATCTTATTTCAAATGCAGTATATCTAATTATCTTATTTTAGGGGTGAAAATACTCACTCCATTGGTAGAGCATCTTATTTACCTGCTAAAATCAAGGATAAATGTTGTTAAATGAATAAATGTACTTGTTTTTAGTTACGTTTTTGCAGTGTATATATGGGATATTCGGCTAGGAAGCTCACCAGCTAGCAACACTGCAGCAGATAATCATCAAATTAAGCTTTAACCCTGGGCAAAAACGTAACGCTTGTTAATACACCCACTTAAAGCCCGCAGAGGTTTTACACGGGATAATTCAGCGGCCCGTTTCACCATCCTTCTGCTGGTTGAGCAGAACTGATGAAGAAATCAAGCAAAAGACGCACCAGCGTGCATAAAGTACACATTATAATTGTTGTTGAGATGATAAAAGGATTTAAAAATTGAGAAATGTGTTTCGTTATTAGCGGCAAAGCAGGATTTGACCCAGAAACTCCGCTGGTTCTGCAAAGCCAGCTCATGTAGCCGGATGAACTGCCGGTTTATGAAGAGTCAGAGCCGCTTTAAAGAGACGTTGACGTTTTTGCAGCGATCTCCAAGAACCTCTTTAAATAAGAGGAACTGATATTAGCAGCCCGAAATGAATCCGACGGAGAATCTGAAACTGATTCCCGACGGCACTTCAAGACATTTCCTTTTCATTTCTTCTATTTCGTCAGATTAAAACTGAAGCAAGGAAATCATAGGATTTCTTATTATGTATATTGTGCCGTTTTACTGTCTTTTAAACATGTTTTATGTCGTTAAAAGGCTCACCTGGGGGCATACATTGCAAATTAGCTAACAACAATATGAACGCCACTGTTCAGCATTTGTCTTGTCTCTAACGCTCCCCCCCCCATGGAAATAACAAAATGAAGAAAGAAAAGCTGTTTTGTAACCCAACTTGGCACCTTCGCTGTTCTATGGCAACTCCAGGCATTGGGTAAAACCTCCAGAAAATGGTAATTGGGCGATGCACTCTAAAAAACAGCCTTCTTTTTCTGCATCTCTCTCTCTCTCAACGTCTGCGCTTCAGGCGTCAAGTTGCATCAGAATTACTTAATAAAATAAGGCCGTTCAAAGCAAACACAATGAAAATGGTTACTTTTTGTACTCGGACAAGCCCTAAAATGGGTTTAAAGGTATGTTCAGAGGAGGGATTAGGTGGAAATAATGTTGCACTGCAAAAACGGAACTTAAAATAAGTAAAATGTTCTTAAAATGTGTGTATTTGTCCTTGATTTGAGCAGGTAAATAAGATGATTTCCCAATGGAATAAGATTTTTGCACTTAAAATAGGAACAACTCATCTCCATCATCTTATTTCAAATGCAGGATGTCTATTTATCTTATTTTAGTGGTCAAGATACTCATTCCATTGGCAAATCATCTTATTTACCTGCTCAAATCAAGGACAAATACACTAACTTTAAGAATATTTTACTTATTTTTAGATCCATTTTCGCGTGTGAGCGACTTGTTGAAGTACACTGCAAAAACGGAACTAGAAATAAGTAAAATATTCTTTAAAATTAGTTATTTGTCCTTGATTTGAGCACGTAAATAAGATGATTTGCCAATGGAATAAGATTTTTGCACTTAAAATAGGAACAATTCATCTCCATCATCCTATTTCAAGTGCAGGATATCTAATTATCTTATTTTAGGGGTCAAAATAATCATTCCATTGGCAGATAAGCTTATTTACCTGCTCAAATCAAGGATTAAAACGGATTTTAGATCCGTTTTTGCAGTGTGACTGAGTTTCCCCCTGCTTGTCGATGCCCCCGTCAGAGGAGCGTGAATCCTGAGGGTCTGCAGAGAAAACATCTAACCCGGGCTGGAGGGCCGCAGCCCCGGCAGCTGTGTCCTGTGTCCGCTCCACGGGCCGGGGGCCACATTGTTTGGACACCGCAGCCATTGTTGCCCCATTTGGCTGAGCACTCAAAAGCGTTACCCCCCCCACCCCCCACCCACCCAACTCAGGACCCGATAGCCCCGCCGCCGCACAGATAAAAATCTGCCCACTTGGTACAAACTGTAAACACTTAAAACGCTGAGCTGTTCGTTTTCCTTCCCCCTCCTGTTGGACAAACACGACGACGGGCTGCCGGAGGTGGCGTTTACGAGCTCAGACTCAGCGTTTGAACGCATCACATTTACTGCGCCGTGGAATGCAGGTCGAGCCGTTTTCAGCCGCGGATCAGCGCACTTTTTCCTCATGGCACGCGGATACGCAAAGGGGAATTTAGTGTGGACAAAAGGACTAAGATGAGGAAAAATCATGCAAAGAAGAAGAAAAAAAAAAAAGGGTTAATTTGCTGTTTTGAGAAAAACTAAATGGCTCCAGAGTAATCAAAGGTGTCAGATGTGAATAAATTGGGTGTTATTGATACAGGAAAATAAACAGGTTGGTGCGCTCATTCATAATGCTCCAATTTATCAGCTCACGCCTGAAGTCGGCCAACTTTCCCCAGATCTAAAGGTGAATTACTGAAAACTGAGTTCATTAAATGCATCACAGATGATGAAAAATTACCTTTTGTTTTCCAGTTAAAAAGGCGCATCTAAACAAATATGAAAAGGAAGAAAAAAAAAACACCCAGAAAGTCCTATTTTTTCAATCAATATTTGAGTGAATTCAATCAAAAACTCATATTCTATAGATTCATTAGAAGATTACTTTTGTTAATTATGAGGATGATCGGTTACAGCTAACGACAACACACAAAATTCAGTTTCTCAGAAAATTAGAATAAATAAGAACAAATATTTTATTTTATCGGCGTGTTATGGCTATCAAAGGTTAGGAACGTATACTTTATGGCAGGGATCACCAACCTTTTTGAAACAGCTACTTCATCGGTACTGTGTCATACGAAGACTTACCTGTACTGACCATTGAACTACAAGAGTCCAAGCTCACCCTTTAAGTAATATAAACATGTCTTTAATGCTTTTGTCCATGTTAAATCTATGTAAATAAAAATAGGATTAAAAAGAAAGAATAAAATAGCACTTTAAATGCAGCTCACTGGAAAGTAGTGTTATTTTGTCAGTTGTCAGAACAGGCTTCAGGGCACCACATGTGGTCCTGGGGGGGGGGGGGGCTACCCATGTTGGTGACCCCTGCTTTAATGTATAATTATGTATAATAATGTATAATTACGTCGCTTATTGATATTGGGCAGTCATCTGTGCAGCTCTAGTTATAATTTTTAGCTTTTTGTTTATAATGAGCCTACCCCTATATAAAAGCTACAGTTTGTTAACTTATTAATAAGCTGTGTGCATATAGTCTTAATTGTTGTTTTGCCTTTTTTTAATAAGAAGAATTTGGGAAAAAAATGTAAACATCTTGTGTATTTTCCTGATTGGGTCGATTGATATTTTAAAATCAAGATAAAAAAATCACAGACTAAAGTATCTGAATTATAATGGCTGTATGGGAACAGGGCTGTGTGTCGATATTTGAGCGTTCTGCTTAGATTCAGCTTTGTGGCACAGATCTAAATTTTGATGACGATCCACAAACTTTAAACCGGCTTGGCTGAACAAAACAAAAACAAAGGAACTCCTGCTTCAGAACGGACACCTTCACACCCGAATGAAACCGGCCCGTCCCTACGCGGACAAGCCGAACGTCTTCTGCAGTAAAAAGTTTCACGGGCGGATTAGAAAAAAAGCCTGAGCTATCCGGTGACGAGGTCAAGAAGTATGTCGGCATTCAACGCGATTCATTTTGAATCGGAGAGAAACGGCGGCGCCAACATCCTGGTGAGGAGTGTGTTCGGTGACCGGGATGCAGAGTTGGTTGGAATAAGGAGCACGCCCTCCAAATTCTTGTCACGACAAGACAATCACCCTGAACGCGAATCCAAAACTGGTTTTGAAACGTCTTAAAAAAAAAAAAAAAAAAAAGAAGGAGGCAAACATCAAAGCCCTGACTGCGACGCTGCTGAAAAGGTGTGGGCTGTGCAGGAAAGGCCGCGTCTCTGCCAGGAAGACATCTGGTTTAAACAAACTCTTTGAATCCGAAACGGTCAAATTCAGAGCCAGGATTACGACACGAGAATCCTGATGGCAAAAATAAAAAAATAAAAAAGTGCTTCGGATGTGCAAGAGAAGGACAACAACCTGGAAGAAATCTTCTCACCAGGACTTGTAGATGTAAGGCAGAGGGTAAAGCGTATATGAGCCTTGCTGGTTTATACCTTTAAACTGCTCGGAGCATTTTTTTGCACGACCACAAGGAATTTTTTTTTTACCCAGGAGGCTAATTCTGTTCACCTGTGATCAGAACAGCCACGCGATGATTCCCATCAGCATCATCTGAGCTCCTGAGCAGCTCCACCTTACGTTGAATTCCCTGCATTCCTCTGGCTCTGACGAGGCAGCAGGCGGCTATTAAAAGTTATCTATCTATTAGCGCGTAGGAGCGCACGTGGCGCGGCGTTTCTACACGGGGGAGATTTGGAGGATGAAAACTAGCAGCAGCGATTGCGCACTGCAAAAACAGAACTTAAAATAAGTAAAATATTCTTTAAAATTAGTGCATTTGTCCTCGATTTGAGCAGGTAAATAAGATGATTTGCCAGTGGAATAATCTTATTCACCTGCTCAAATCAAGGACAAATACACTAACTTTAAGAACATCTTACTAATTTTTAGATACGTTTTTGCGGTGCGATAGGTCCGCGTGTCCTTACACTGCAACAATCAATCTAAAAATAAGTAAAATGTTCTTAAAGTTAGTGTATTTGTCCTTGATTTGAGCAGGTAAATAAGATTATCTGCCAATGGAATGAGTATTTTGACCCCTAAAATAAGATAATTAGACATGCTGCACTTGAAATAAGATGATGGAGATGAGTTGTTCCTATTTTAAGTGCAAAAATCTTATTCCATTGGCAAAAAGTCCTATTTAATTGCTCAAATCAAGGACACATACACTGATTTTAACAACATTTTACTTATTTCTAGTTCTGTTTTTGCAGTGTACAGTAAACGCGTTAGCGGCAGCCTCACTCTGCGTGGCCCTGCCCCTTTATTTTAGTGAATCAGCTGCACTCTGCACAGCCACCGGTTTAAACTACTTAGTCAATTTTAGCCCCGTCCCTTTTAGTGCTGGTGTTTCATCTGGGTAAAGCTGAGGCACCGGAGGTCCTCTTTGCCGTTCGCCTTTGAGCACACGGACGTCTGCACTGCAAAAACGCAACTAAAAATAAGTAAAATATTCTTAAAATTAGTGTATCTGTCCTTGATTTGAGCGGGTAAATAAGATGATCTGCCAATGGAATAAGATTTTTGCACATAAAATAGGAACAATTCATCTCCATCATCTTATTTCAAGTTCAAGATGTCTAATTATCTTATTTTAGGGGCCAAAATACTCATAATCCTATTTACCTGCTCAAATCTAGGACAAAAAAAAACTAATTTTAAGAACATTTTACTTATTTTTAGATCCGTTTTTGCAGTGTGGCCCACGTGACCCTCGACTCCTGGAGAAAAGCCGAGCTGCGATGCGGCTGACGCTTACAACAGAGCAACAACTCTGGTTTTTAAAATATCTAGTCTTAATCCTCTCCCTTTGATCAAACAACTACTTTGTTTTTATGGAAGCCAGTGTTGGTGGCTGGGAGTGGGAGTGGGAGTGGGAGTGGGGGGTTCTTTTGGGGCTGACTTTATGCCTGTTTGTCAGTCAGCTAAACATAGATCCCACTCGTGACCAGCCATACGCTATCAGGGCTCATGTTTATCCCTTGCTCCCTCAGACGAGCCAGCGAGGCTTCCTAAAATAAACCCGGACAACTAAAAGCCTTTTCTGAGAGTCCGTCTTGTGAATAAACACAGTGTGGGTCTGAAGTGCACGCTGGATTATTCGGGTAAGGACGTCACAAATGCAGCTCTCCGTTCGCAGCACTCGTCCTGTCCCAGTGAGGCATTATTTCCTCGTTTATTTCAGAAAACACAATTTATAAACCATTAACACGTTCTACGCCTGTACGCTCACAAAGCCTTCTCCCACCATGCTGTCTATGACGGCTTCTGCATTGCTCCAAATACAATGCTGAGCGTTAACAAAAACTTAAATGTAGACCGCAAAAGCTTTATACACTGCAAAAACGGATCTAGAAATAAGTAAAATGGTCTTAAAATTTGTGTTTTTGTCCTAGATCTGAGCAGGTAAATAAGATTATCCTAAAATAAAATAATTAGATATAATGCACTTGAAATAGGATGATGGAGATGAATTCTTCCTATTTTAAGTGCAAAAATCTTATTCTATTGGCAGATCATCTTATTTACCTGCTCAGATCAAGGAAAAATACACTTATTTTAAGAACATTTTACTTATTTTTAGTTCCGTTTTTGCAGTGCAGGAGGCAGAGCTGTAGGTAGCAGAGACGAATATGTTTAGGCTCTCTTTGGGAGTGACGAGGATGGAGAGGATCGGGAAGGAGTCCGTCAGAGGGACATGTTAGATGTTCTGGAGATAAAGCCTGGGAGGCCAGACTGAGGGGGTCCATCAGTTTAAAGGCAAACTATTGGTTCTGCACTCCAGTGATCTGGTCTCTAAGGGATCACTGCAAAAACGGAACTAAATATAAGTAAGAAGTTTCTTTTTGATTTGAGCAGGCGAATAAGATGATCTGCCAATGGAATGAGTGTTTTTACCCCTAAGAACTAATCGTCTCCGCCATCTTATTTCAAGTGCAAAAATCACATTCCATTTGCAGATAATCTTATTAAGCTGCTGAAATCAAGGACAAATACACTAATTTCAAGAAAATTATACTTATTTTTAGTTCCGTCTTTGCAGTGAAGAGCCGCTAAAAAAAAAAAACGAAAAAAGAAGCTATTCCTGAAAGAAGCCAAGCGCAGCTGGAACGTATGCAAAAGAGGCTCTACAAAGTATTGGCTTTGGGGGGGATGAAGAGTTTATACATGCTGAATTTTGCTGTCTTTTGTCCTATTTGTTGTTGCGTCAAAATACAATAAAAAAGAGCATCTGTTCTGAAAATGAAATGGTGCAACTCTCAAACCATCCACTTTAATTCCAGGTTATTAGGCGACAAAACATGAGAAATGGCAATAGGGGTGAATACTTTTTACAAGGCACAGTAAAGATGGAAACACTGTAGAAAAAAACCTGCGGGAGGCTGTGAAAGACCAATGCTGTGTTCACGCAGCTTTTTGAGCATCGAAAAGACGTCAGGAAAACTGTTATTCTATTGAACTTTTTATTGACCTTTTAAGTTCAATAGAATAACAGTTTTCCTTCCTTTTGCATTCTAGCCAATCATGTAGGTTCATTTTACAGTCATTACATCCTCCTAACCAATCACAACGCAGACCCAGAAATGCTGTGTCACCAAGCTCCGCCCCCTTCAAAGAGGTCAGAGAGCACGCCTTCTTTTTTTCTTTTTTAAAAACTTGCAGTTTTGGTAAAAAGTTGGTTGAATTCAGTGTTTGTGTGTTCTGTATCTAAAAATAGGTCGCTAAGCAACAGCATAAAATGGCCAGGGCTGCACTTAAAACATATGTTTTGAATTTGTAGATCATTATCGATATCGATCCAATATGATTTTCATTTTATCGATATGCTTTTCTTCTATATCGTCCAGCCCTAAGCTGTGCCATTTATGCTCAACCAGCCCAGTCTGACAACCTGCTGACCGGCACCGGTGCCCTCATCTCCAGCCAGGACGACTACAGGCGCCCCATTTCAGCTGAAGAGCGTCTGTCCATCTGTCTCAGGTTAGTGGAGACAGATGGACAGACAGGAGGTCAGGAGGCCTAATGTCAACATGCATCAGTGATAAGAAGTAAAAAAAAATGTCTGGCGGAAAACCCGGCACTAAGTCGCATCGATTGGTTGATGCTCCACGTACACCTGCAGAAATTCTGATTTTCCAACTCTAGCGGCGGCAGCTCTAGAGGCGCCTAAAGCTAGACGTCTCAAAGCCCCTTGAGGCGCGTCCACCACAGTCTTTGCATGTAAACCCGACGCCCTTGATGCTTAAAAAGCGTTTAGTCTGAACGCGGCATTAAGCAGGAGAGCAGCCGTTAACATTCAGCCAGAGCCGCAATGGGATGGTTCACGTATCACAACGGCCAAGACAGCCTGAACTCAAGAATCTGTTGCATATTTGAACATTTTACAGATGCTCTCCATCCAATATGAGAGTTTGAGCAAAAATTTCATCCTCCAGATGTGCAAAGCTGGTTGACAGACACCCCAGAAGGACTTGCAGCTGTAACAGCGGCGAAAGGGGGTCCGAATGCAAATACACGCCACACTTTTCAGATTTTTTTGCAAACCGCGTTGTCGTTCACTTCGGTTTCACAAATGCCTGCTGATTTGTGTTGATCTGCCACATTAAAGCCAAATAAAAGATGATTGAAGTGAGGGGCTGTGATGTGAAAAGGTTCGAGGCGAATTGAGACTTTAACAGGGCATCACATGCAGGTCACATGACTAGTTTCATTCATTCAGCAATATAAATGAATACTGAAGCTGCATGATGCAAGACAAACATTCTTGTGCTCATAAATATTGTTATGAAAGTATTACTTGGGATGATTTTTGTCATCTTGACTCAAAATCGGGTATCTGCCACAGTGGGTGGCCCCCAGATACTCATAAACTGCTCGCTTACAGATTTTCTTCGGCAATTGATTTTTTTGGTTGTATTTAACTTTCTTTGGGTCGTCAAACCTATTTAACGTCAGACAAAGATAACATGCAGAACAAACGGCAGTTTTTAGATGATGATTTTACCCAATTAGGGGATTTTAGCCAAGTGGCCCTGTGTGATAAACTAATCCCCCCCTCTAAACCTAATAACTGGTTGTGCCAACCTTGGCGGCGACAGCTGGCATCAGTTTTGGGACATTCGTCTGTATAGTATCGCTTTAATTCAACCAAAAGGGAGAATTTATGTGCTAGAAAGGACCGTTTCTGATCATGTCACAGCCTCTCAATCACATTTAAGTCCAGACTTTGACTAGGACATTACAAAAACTTAATTTTATATTTTTATTTAGTTCTTTCAGGGATTGAAGGGTGGACAAGCTGGTGTGCTTTGAATCGTTGCCCTGCTGTATAACTCAAGTGCGCTTTAGCTTCCTGTATGTCCAGCCGGGCATCGTCCTTCACGAGTTCTCCTACTGCTCTCTAATCTGCATTGTTTGTTGCTGTTTCAACTTTTAGCTTTTTGTTCTCTCTCTTTTCTCTCCTTGTAGAAGGTACACCTGGTCTGGTGTTCTGTTAGCTGTGACATCATCCAGGGGAGGCAGATCATCCTCTATTACCATCTAACATAGAAAGTACTCCTGGGTCAATGTGAGCTTCTGTGCTTTCTGTGTCTCTGCTCTGTCTTCTCTAAGCCCCAGTGGGTCGAGGCAGATGAGCGTTCACACTGAGCCTGGTTCTGGTTCTGCTGGAGGTTCTCCTCCCTGTTAAAGGGGAGTTTTCCTCTCCACTGTCGCTTCATGCATGCTCAGTATGAGGGATTGCTGCAAAGCCATCAACAATGCAGACGACTGTCCACTGTGGCTCTACGCTCTTTCAGGAGGAGTGAATGCTGCTTGGGGAGACTTGATGCAACCTGCTGGGTTTCCTTAGAGAGGAAACTTTCTGACCAACCTGTATAATCTGACTGAATTTGACTTTGGAAAGAGTCTTGAGATGACACGTGGTGGTAGTTCTTCCTTTTAAGGCCAAAACCCGGGTTCACCTGACTACTACCAGGCAAACCCTCTCCAGACGGACACATCTTGGTGGCTTGGTCTCTGGTCTGTTTCTATTTTTTCATAGGTTGGGCCAGAGGTGGGTAGAGTAGCCAAAAACTGTAGTAACTAGCACTACTTCTCCATATTTTCGTAACAAGGCAAGTCAAGTACTGAGTAACTAATCGTAACAGCTGGCTTAAAAATGAGCGGCGAGGTAAAAATATTAAGTTGCGTATGAATTCTTGTATTTTATAAGAAAATAATGCAGGCAGAAGAAATACTTTTCTAAGCCATGTTTGGCAATATAAAACTTACAAAACCAAAATCCACAGCTGTTTATGTATATACTCTGTGTTAGGACAGAGCAAAGTCCGTCAAACGGCCACATCTACTGTTTACTGCGTGTTCATCTCGCCTCCAGATGAGCTCAGCAGAAATGAAACCTTAAAACAACAAAGCTTGTGTACAAACAGGAAGTCTCACTCTAACTTAAACTGTAGGTGTGTCTCTCTGGTGCAATTTTGGTTAAAACAGGTCTATTCAATGATTTTTTTAAACTAAATAATCCTTTATTTATTCAGGTTAGTCCCTTTACAAGAGGGACCTGTTTAAACTCATAAAATCACAACAATTTACTGACAGCGGGAAGAGGAGCCATATTTGTCAATAATATTAAAAATACAGTGCATTAAAACTACTCCTGAAAGTGAATTTTGTAAAAAAAAAAAAAAAAGTTACTCAAGCAAATGTAGCTGAGTAAATATAATCTTAGTTTCCACCCACCTCTGGATTGGAGTATGTTGTGTTACTTTTTCTGATCTTTTAGTCTATACTTCCTGTTGTCAGATAAGTTTTTTAAAATAGAGATTTATTGATTCTACGGCTCTGGGAGTAAACTCAGAAAAGTGTGATTTATCACAATTAAATAAAGTTTTTTTTCCTTCTTTTTTCCCCTTCACTAAAAGACATCAGCATTTGATAATTGCACCTGAACCCCAATATTGAGATTTGTTTAAGCCAAGGTTGTCCAAACTTTTCATCACACGGGCCAAAATTGTCACGTCAAAAGTCCTTGAGGGCCAAAAATGGAAATAAAAACAAAGAAACAAACTAAAATACCATATATATATATATATATATATATATATATATATATATATATATATATATATATATATATATATATATATATATATATATATATATATATATATGGTATTTTAGTTTGTTGCACTATTTAAATTAAACAAATGAGATTACCTGATTTAATTATTTATTTATTTATTTATTTTTGGACTATTCTCTCCAACAGGAAGAGGACTTGAGTGAGTCTTTCTCTGACAACAGTTACTGTTACTCCAGCCAATTAAAAAAAAGAAAGAATTAAAAGTCCATTTTGGCGCATTAAAGTCTGCATTTGACTAAAGCTCGTTGAGCAAATATTCTATTTATACTATGAAGTTAAAGATACTTTGTGTAGTACCTAACATTTTCAATTGTAAGCAAGTTTTGCCCTAATTAAAAATAAATAGTCTCCATCTGCATTACTCGCATGTGCTGGTGCGGCAAAATAATTGTTGAATTGCAGTTTTTAGCGCATAAAAATCAGTCCAGGGGCCGTAAATGGCCCCCGGGGGCCACACTTAGTTTGGACACCCCTGGTTTAAGCATTTTGACGCATTTGAGTGCCAAAGTAAAGCACAACAAGGAAACGTGTGCGGTGTCTAACACTTCTGATAACCCTGTACAGAAACGACCTGATTTATTGGTGCAGTGGTGCGTTTTTTTTTTCAGACCCACGGGGGAAGCTGTAAGCCGTGGGGGGGAGAAACTCGGGTGGTTACCTGCTGGAAAGGCAGCACGTTGTTGCCGTTGTCCGTCCTGAACGCAGCCTCCTCCATCATCCAGGACTTGGCAGCGACGGGGCCGCCGGGTCTTGGGAACTTGGGGGGCGCTATGACGTTGCTGGTGTAGGGCTTCTTCAGCGGGGAGATGGGGTTCAGGGGCGACGGCACGCCGACGCCCACGCCCACGGCGGCGCGGCGCGGGTCCCTGCCCGGCTGCAGCCCGCTCCAGGGGCTGGACGCGCTGCTCCAAGCCGCGTTGTGCTGGTTGTTCCAGGCGGAGGAGGAGGAGGACGCCGGGGAAGACGAAGAGGAGCCCTTGCTGTTGTTCATGATGGTCTGGTACGCGTTTCTCTGCGGGAACGCGCCGCCTTGGCTCGGGCTCACCGGGGATCTCCTCTGCTGCGTCTGCGTCTGCGCCGGCTGCTGCTGCGTGGACTGCGGGGAGAAGTTGCCCCCGAACACCGGGTTGACGTGGGGGAAGTTCTGGAAAAGCATCGTCCCGTCCACCGACGGTATTCCCTGGAAAAAGCTGTCCTCCACGGCGTTCGTGCCTCCCGTGGACCAAGCGGTGCCGAACGTGGAGTTCGGGGAGCCGAGCGGTCCGCCGGTCTCCTGCAGCGGGTGGTGGAAGCCCAGGCCGGGCAGGATCGGCGACTCCATCGGGACTAATCTGTCCCTGCTGCCGCTGCCGCTCAGCGCGGAAGCCGCCTGGCTGCTGCCGGTCGACGGGCTCTCCGACTCGGACGAAGACGACGTGGGATCCGATGACGGGGTCGGCGTGGAGGGAGGAGGGTCTACTTGTGTCGGATCCTGCTGCTGATGAGGCTGGGCTTTGTTTTTGTCCATCAGTAAATCATCCTGCATGGTTTGCTGAGCTGCGACACATGGAAACAAACACCTTTTGAGTCAAAAATAATAATAATAATAATATAAATGTTTCTATTTCTGAGGAGGAGAGCGTAGAGAGGACTCCTACGGCAGCCGATGAGGAATAAAACATTAAAGGGAATGCCTCCGGATCACCAAAAATAAATATTAAAAATAAAAATCACCCCAAAAAACACTTCCACGGAGAGAGAGATATAAAAAGTGAACGTTAAATCCCCACTGTGAATATGGCACCGGATCTCGCCACGTCTCGTTTTCCCTTCCACGCAGGAACTCCAGAGCTGCAATGTGAAACTGACTGTGAGCTCTTCTCGCCTAAGGACCGCCCCCCCCTCCTCCTCCCCGACATTCATTTGCATACGTCAGTAAATACAGCTGTCCTTCAGCAAGGTGAAAAGACACCTTGACAGTTCAGGCTTGTTTTTAAACGACTTCCTAAAACAATAATAATTAAAAATAAAAAAGGAAATACAACAGAAACAAAAAATAAAACTATACGAAAACAATGTTTTTTTCTCTCGTCCTTTCTAACTGCAGTGCTAAACGAAAAGAAATTATACTGCACGGTTATAAATGATTCACAAACATATATTACTTAAATCGGGTGTTTAAAAACCACGGCAGCAACATTTCCAATTGAATAAACCCAACATGTTTCTCAACGTACTTGATGTACACATTTTAAATTTCAATTTAAAATCTCAACACTTCTAAATGTATAAAGCCCTATATGTAACAGTAAACAAAACACCTACAGTAAGACTGTATGCCCTAATTTTACCCATTCTAAGCCAAAAAAAGCAACAATAACTAGTGCAAAAACAAGCGTTGTCTTGACACTTGCATAAGCCTCTGTTTAGAAATGTTTTTGTTAAATATATAACAAGTGAATTCAATATATATATATATATATATATATATATATATATATATATATATATATATATATATATATATATATATATATAGCATGCGCCGTACTGTAGCCTCTGAATAACAACAGTTTGAATATTAATAATAATGCTGTAAGGCTGACACGTCACAGACCTGTCATTAAGCGTAATAACCACAGATATGAGTCGGACTTTAAATGACGCCCCACCGGTTATAATCCGTGTTTTCTCCTCCAGCACCAACGCTTCCAAGGTCATGAAAGCACCGTGATCAGCAGCCCACGGTGGCCGCAGCCCACCGAACCCCCCCACGCCACACACTTTTGACCACGAACCCGACCTTTGCTTTTTTTTTTTGTTGTTGTTTGTTTGTTTTTTTGACGCGTTGGCCGAGATATCCTGGTGTTGCCACGAAAATCGCCTCTGCAATCCATATGTGTGCCGCCGCACACGGCGGAACGACGTGCGCACACCGTGGGGTCGCGCCTCGGCTCGAAGTGAAGCTGGATTTACCTTTTTATCGTTCACCTCTCTCAGACTGTGAACGGAGACGTTTCTGTTTTTGCCTCGCCTCGGTTGGGATGTGACAAACGAGCTATACGCTGGTGCCGAGGTAGTCAGCAGTTGCCTCAACAGCTGATTGACTGCGGCGCATGGGTGATGCCGAAAGGGCTTGTGGGAGTTGGAGTAGCTCGTCACTGAGCACGACACAGGCAAACGAAGCCTTAGCTGCTATAAATCGGTCTAACAGCTGTTCGGCCCTATATTCGCCATTGCTCCCATCATACCACATACTCCATCAAAAACAATTTACATTGAGCAATGTTTTTGTTTTGTTTTTTGTTTTTTGCCATGATTTCTGTCTTTTCGCATATTGCGTTTTTTTTAATAAATAAAAGCAAAATTTACAAGGGCAAACATAATTCTAATAAGCTTTCAAGGTTAAGATACCCATGTCTACTTTTTGCCAAAAATAAATATGTGTGTGCTTGTATTCGACTATAATTTTTGCTATTTCATCAAGGAGGAAAATACAAATAAATGATTATCTATTATATTTATGCGTGAACTAACAGTAAAGTAAATTTTGTTGTTTTAGTTTAGTTTTACATGCTACAATTAAAATAATTCCCGCTAGGGCTAGACAATATAGAAACATAAGCACATTAATAAAACAGAAATTATATTGATCGATATTGATAATTTTCAACAAATTTAAAACATAGATTTTAAATGCATCCCCGACCATTTTATGCTGTTTCTTAGTGAAATGTTTTAGATATGGAACACACAAACACTGAATTCAAACTCAACCAATTATTCAACCAACTTTTTACCAAAACTGCAAGTTAAAAAAAAAGAAAGAAAAAAAGAACACGTGCTCTCTGAACCCTTTCAAGAGGCCGGAGCTAGGTTCCTGGGTCTGCGTTGTGATTGGGTGGGTAATGACATAATATTAATTATTAGGAAGGAAAACTGTTATTCTATTGAACTTTTTACTAACCCTTTTTTCTATCATCGATATATGTCTATCGATTGATATACGATGTATATTGATATTGAATTATCGCCCAGCCCTAATTCCCGCTTTTAAAAAAAACTTTTAATTTAATTTTATCAGATATATAATATGACCCTGACAAATGTGTCAGTACTACAGGAATGCACTTACTTACTGTCATATATTAAGAGTCCAGTAATCCAAACAGAGATCAGAACCGAAATCAATAGAAACAGGGGTAATATTTACAAGATTATATGGTGATACATTAATTGTACCTGATATGTGAGCAAATGAGTATTTGTCTTCATAATTCACGAAAAATACTCTGACTGCAACAAAGAATAAATTAATAAAAAATAATATTTTTATAGTTTAGCTGTAATATAATATAATACAATACAATACAATACATTACAATACAATACAATACAATACAATACAATATAATATAATATAATATAATATATCGTGTAAAACTACATTTCCGGTTTCCGGCGGAAGTTGCGGTGACAGTGTGGTCCTTGTTTTGATGAGGCAGCTGCGGCCTGTCAATGGAGTCAAACGGTCAGGAGAGACGAGGCCATAACAGATTTATAAGGTGTTTCTTTTCCTCAGATGACCACCGGCAGAAGATAAATACTATTTTCATAGCCATGGTCTTGAGGGACTAGTTTTACTCCAAATACGCGGCACCTCCGCCGCCCACCGGTCGTGTCAACGTAACGGCCTATGCTATGTGGGCGAGTTAGCTAACTTGCTAGCAAGTGACTTTTTCCTCAGCAGATTACCAGTCGTGGGACTTTTTGTTTCATTTTCGCGCCGCATTCGATCCTTTTCTTTCAAGAAGACGTCTTTTTGATTTGTTTAAGCAACAATGGCGGAACCGAGTTCAGTGGTCTCACAGCAGAATTTGGACAGGTGAGTAGAAGTTAGCTAGTGGCAGCTACGTAGTTTCCCGAAATTCGAGAGTTTGGTCAGATATTAAGGATGTTTTCATAAAAAATAGTAGAGAATTTGTCAGCTGATTTTAGAAAGTTAGAATTGTCACGGGCCGCTACTTGCTGGCCTCATTTTTACCATGTTTGCAGGGTTGGTCAGGGACGTCCTTGGCTGACTGGGGGTGTTTTGATTGAGTCCACCTGAGTTACAGAGGCTTCCTGTCTGGAGCTTAATCAAAAGCTTGTTAATTCAATGTGTTACCTGTGTATGCCGGGTTAAAACGGGCTGATCTGGATAAAAATAGACATTTATAAACGATAGTGATAGTGAAATAACTATCACTATAAAATAAAATGTTTTCAAAACTCAAGACACTAGGTGTGGTTGGAAAAATATTTAAGAGTTGTGTGTCGTTCATTCTTATAAAAGCATTAAAATAGATTTTCAATGTTACCATTTAAAAACTGTGTAGTTTAAAAAATTAAAGACAGCTACGACGTTTTAGGCGCTGGGATTTTATAGTAATCTTAACCCCCAGTTTACATGAACATGTGAAAGCTTGTGATCTAAAAGCACAAAAAATGCTTACTTTCCAATTTTCTAAAGTGTTGTCAAACCATCTTTACTGGATGTCCTGCCGTTTTTGTTGTAGGAAGAAATGCCAGTTAATTTCCCTGAAAAAGGGTATTTTATCTGGGCGACAGCTGACATTCATTACTCCTGTATGTTATATTTTCATCACACTTTCTACCTGAACGGCTTATCTGCCTTAAAACTAAAACAGATGTGGGTAGTTTAATCCTGAAAGTAAGGCCTAATTGTTTTTGTAATTTTTTTTATATGGAATCACAATATTTCTTGGGCTAATTAGGCATATGTTCATGTACCAGATTTGCGGATATTTGAAACATGTGGGCTTGAAAACTTCAGGTAAATCAAAGGTGGTATCTTCGTCCAACGCGTGAGCTAAACAAAACTGGGATGGCTATGTTCATATTTAAATTATTTCTCATAATTGCAGCCCAAGTTAGCAAATTAAAAGCTGTTTTTATGGCTTGGTTATTATGATGTCGTTAATCAAGGCAGTTGTATAGGTGGCAGTCTTGATTCTTGCACTATTAGGAAAAATGGGACGTAAGATTTTTCAAATTGTCTAATCAGACGGAGCCCTCAAATATAATTTGAGCTTTCAACTTCATCGGAAAAATGTTAAACTTCTGTCTTTTGAATAGAAAGAGACCTTGAGGTTACGTGGGGACTTTCCACATCAAAACATAACACTCATCCATAAGCAGCAAACATGAAGTAGGAGCAGAAGAGAAACTGTCCGTTCAGAAAGTAAAACAGTCTCTTAACTACATCCTAATCATACAAATTACTTTTTTTTATTTATTTTTTTGGTTTCAGGCAAGTTACTAAACATCTTCTGTCTTACATCGGATGGTTAAATCTGTCCAATGTTCTGGACTTAATTTTTTTATTTTTTAGGTTATTAGACAGGGCCGGTGTAGATTAATAATCTGGTAATCATGGACCGGGGACGCAGTGTCCCACCTGAACACTTTACCCTTTGAGGTTTTACCTTTGTGTTCATGAAAGTTAGGAAACTCCAATTATGCATCTAAAAAAAAAAAAGACGAGTGAGTTGAAGCGGTGATTATTGTGATTGTTTTCTAGCACTGCCCTCAAAAGCCTTTCAGGTTGTCGCTGAACTCCTGTCCCTCTCCTCCGGGTCGACGTCCCTGAGCTGCTGGATGCTGGAGACCTTGCTGTCCTCCACCTTCCCTTAGAGGGTGAAACGCAGATGCTCCGGTGGGCTTTATGTCTGGGGACGCGCTCGGGCGTGCCTGTCTTTGCTCTCCTCGCCTGGTTGCCGCCAGGCGTTTTACGCACTGCAAAAACGGAACTAAAAATAAGTAAAAATTTTCTTAAAATGAATGTATCTGTCCTTGATTTGAGCAGGTAAATAAGATGATCTGCCAATAGAATACGATTTTTGCACTTAAAATAGGAATAATTCATCACAATCATCTTATTTCAAGTGCAGGATGTCTAATTATCTTGATTTAGGGGTCAAAATACTCATTCCATTGGCAAAGGATTATATTTACCTGCTCAGATCAAGGACAAAAACACAATGTTTAAGAACATTTTGCTTATTTTTAGATCCGTCTTTGCAGTGCACGCTGCACACACTCGTGTTGAGAAGGGGATTGTGGTTAAGAGCCAGGTTTAAATTTTAAAGCTATAAAAAGGGATGTGTGTGTGTGTGTGTGTAAACCATCTGGTTCAGGGAGATAAAACAGGTCGTCCTTCACCCATTAAGGGGAGTGTTGTTGTTGTTTTATTATCAGTTTAAGTACGAACATTTAGGACTGCTTAGTGTTTAGTTTATTCCTTGTTGCTGCTTTCCAAGCATTATTCTGCTTCATGAGTTACTAGAGTTTACGCAGCGGTGGCGAGGCGCTGCAACATTAGAGCGCCGTTTCCTCCAGAACAATAACCCGGCAGCTGATACCGTGTGTGTGTGTGTGTGTGTGTGTGTGTGTGTGTGTGTGTGCGTGTCTGTGTGTGTGTGTGCGCTGCAATAGCATTCGACGCTGCACTTTCTGTCAATATTGATGTTTGAACTTTGAAACCCTTTCCCAAACCCATGCAGCGTAAAGAAAAGGAAGGCCACGGCGGGGTTTTTGTGAAATGTGCCCCGGCTACGTGCTGCAGGTGCGCGGCAGAGGCAGTAACCCCCGGCGCTGTTTGTGAAGCAGATAGCTGTGAGACGTACGCCGGGTCCTGGTGCTGTTACACTTGTGTACCTAGGCTCTATCGCTGGCAAACACGACGCCCCGAAGGCTCTTATCGGCGCCGGCCACCAGCAGCCAGCTGCCGCTGCAGTGCCGTGTTTCACAAACGGGTGAAACGTTTCAATCCAGACCGACCCTTTTTATTTTATTTTATTCGACTTAATTCAAACTTGTTTGAGTTTTTTTTTTTCCTCTAGATAAAAAAAAAACAAAAAACTACAAGACTCACCGTTTGGTAAATTGATGTATGATTTTATTTTTTAAACGATGTTTTAAGGAATATTTCGGGGTCGTCGTCTAAGAAACAGAAAGCCGTCGCTGATCCACCTCACCTCTGTAATCTCCAGCTGGCAAAAATAACTGGGGATGCGTGGATTTAGCTGGAAGAAAAGCTCAGGCCAAGTGACGCGTCTTATGCAAGGTGCTTTATCAAGTAGATTTGAATTGAGCTCTACGTAGACAGAAGTTTGCCTCAACTCCGGGGCTGATGGCTTTTTAAACCAGACTGTACCGTCTTCACAGTCATGAGCACAGCTGCAGTGCTTTGCTTCAACACAGGTTTGGTACGACCAGTCCTGGCATTCCAAGCTAGTCATTTGTTGGCCAATTAAAGCATAAGCAAGATTTTTTTTTTCTCTCCTTTGTTTTTGCTGTGTTAAAATACAGAAATCCCGTGGGGACATTTGTTGCATGTCGCGTCAGGTTTGAATTTGTCACCGTTTTCAGAAAGAAAGTCGTAAAAAGGCTGGTCAGGTTTCTGTCGCTAAAACTATCCACTAGAAACCTGGAGGCAATGCAGCAGAGGTTAGTCTTCCTACTAAAGATCCACCACTACTACCATAGTCCTGCAGGACCTGTTTCGGTTTAATTTGCATGTTATCTAAGCCAAAACAAGGCCTTTTTGGGGAATAATATAAAGCTTGGATCTCCACACTACTCCAGACTTTTTGAATGGAGAAAGTTTTCTGTATGGGAAGCGAAATTACTTCAAACTTTGGAAAAAAAGTCCAGTTTTTAACTTTTTTTTGGAATGATCATGACCTGGATGACTGAGAATCTTTCACCAGCAACCCGTGTCCCGCAGGTTTTAGACGTTCATCCAGTCCCACGTCTGAATATAAGGTTCGTTAGCGCCTAACATGTTAACTCCAGGTTACATCAGAAGGCTTTCCCCTTTTACTCTGACATGAGCGAAATCGAAAGATGTAACCGAGCAGTGGCGTTCCCAGCTGGAAAATCCCTCCAAAGCTTTAACCCTGGTCCAGTTTGTGCCGTGGTCCACATGACGGGGGGGAATAAAAGGAGACGTCGTCAAGTCGCTCGTGTCCATTTTAATGTTAGAGTTTGCAATTTTTCCAGAAGTTTCCCCAAGTCCTTTTATGAAGAACTGCACAAAACCGTCTTACCTTGGTCTTCCGCTCTCCAGCGGACAAAATATATCTTCCTAAACATATGTTCAGCATTGAAGCCCAATGACACCGTTGGCTAAATAAAATTCCCATTTTCCAAAAATTAAACCTTTAAAAAATTAGAACTAATCGATTTTTCGCCCAGCCCTTGCTGTGGATGTTTTAAAGTGCTTTATAAATAATGTTGGTATGGTGTGGTAGGAGGATATAGCATACATTTATCTCTCAATAAACCATGAAATCATCACTGGGAAGTGTTTTTTATTTTGTTTTAGTTCAGTCAGGGGATCTTTGTCTTAAGTGGGAGAAAAAGAAGCAGAAAGAAGAAATCTGTCATGGAGCCAAATATGTTTTCTCAGCACAGTCCTGTGCATCCAGACCACAAGGACACATTATTATTGCTTTTTTTTGTCCAAATATAAGGAGGTAGTGAATTACCAGTAACTCCTCTAAGACATTTTCAGAATTTATATTATTTTTACACATCAGTTAAAGTTAAAGTGTTTATTAGCTTCAATAAATGGCAGCGTATGAGTCAAGGACTTATGAAAAGTTAAAATGGCTTCTTGCATCAAAGCATTCCTTTCCAGAAAGTAAAATCTTTCTATCGTGAAAACATGTTTGTTTTTGTTGTTGTAGTGTTTTAAGAACAGTATCTGGATTCTACTTTACAAACCTGTCTTTGTTTTTTTTTTAGGTTTTGGAAGTTAAATCCTAAACTTATAACGTTTGTTCATCTTCCCACGTGATCTGTTGACTAGAAATTGGGCTGAAATAAAGCCAGCTTTGGTCAAAATGCTTCCTAATTACAGAGGTGAACCTGCCGGGCCTATCTGCAGAGTCTTTTTCTTTGCAGCTGATAACAGACGGCGTAGTGAGAACTCATCCGTTCTCCTTATCAGGGCGTGTGTCTCTGGAGATCGGTTTACGATCAAAAATGCCTCGTCGGTTAAATAACGCCGTTCAGACGCACCAAGCAGAAATCCCAAAAGGTGTGGCCAGATATCCGGGCTCTCAACTCTTAACGAATGAACCAGATCCATTAAAACGATCCCGTTTTATGTCTAACCGGGATCAGGTTACATCAGCATAGTGTTGTGTGTTTAGCTGTATTTATAAAGCTGCATCTTCCTGTATGGTTTGCATAACTGGTACCGGTACAGAAAAGGTTTACAGAGTTAATTTACCGGCGAGACAGCACAGGTCCCATGAATGAATAAAGGTGCAGAGGGTTAATTTAAGAGGATTTACATGCACTGTCAAAGAAAGTCATCTCAACATTGCAGATATATATCGCATGATCACTGAACGAACAGTTTGGACTGCAGTAAATGTTAGCTAGCTGTTTAGGTCGCGTTCCAGAGTTGTTGCACAGGTCTGCCCCCTGTGGCGACAAGTTGAAATGACACCGGCATTGTTCACGTGCATGGGAGACGAGGTCAAGCATCCGTCGCTGCGACTGGACGGGTCTTTTGTTTAGAGCCGTGAAGTCTTCTGAGGTTATAAATGTTAATGTTGCACTGCAAAAACGTATCTAAAAATAAGTAAAATGTTCTTAAAGTTAGTGTATTTGTCCTTGATTTGAGCAGGTGAATAAGAACGAAATCAGTATTTTGACCCCTAAAATAAGATAATTAGACATCCTGCACTTGAAAAAAGACGATGGAGATGAGTTGTTTCTATTTTAGGTGCAAAAATCTTATTCCACTGGCAAATCATCTTATTTACCTGCTCAAATCAAGGACAAATGCACTAATTTTAAAGAATATTTTAATTATTTTAAGTTCCGTTTTTGCAGTGTGGCCCGCGTTTTCTCGCCAATAACACGGCCAGAGAATATCCGTGACAGAACCATAAGAGGTTCGGGCCAATCACGTTGCAGTATTGTGGTTTAAGGCGGGACATACAGCTGTAACAGAAAAGAGGAGCTGCCGAGGCCACAGCCGAACCAAAGTAAAGACGGCAGCGCAGGAGGACGCCCGCATAGCTGCTGCTGTCACATCGGTTTGTCTGAATCCACAGTTTCTTCTTTGAAAGAAGAACAGCAAGAAGTGCCTTTGATCAGCGTAACTTGTTGTGGTTTGTCATGGTGTCTGCTGCTTGCGTTTTCATTTGATACCATGATTGGCTTAAACTAAGCTTTGGTAGGCGGGCGCTAGGGCTGAACGATTTTGGAAAATAATCTAATTGCGATTTTTTTTTTTTTTTCCCAGTTTAATTTATCATGTCTTTTTAAACATACAAACAACAAATCAATTTGTTTCCTCGCTGTGCAGATTAGTTGCTAAAAGACTAACAGCATCTAAACTCAGAGCAGAAATGATTGTGTTCTGCCTACGACATATTTTAACCAAAATTGCAATTTTGACTTTTCTCCGCATTAACTACAAGCAACAAAAATGGCCTCTAAATAAAGATGTTTGTAAACAAGGACTATTTAAAACAAGAACTTTTAATGTTTCTATTAATCAGAATATTGTTCAAGAGAACAGCTTTTAGTTGATTTGGACATCAATCCTTGTTGAACATAAAGTGCAACCAACAAGCAAGTCTATGTATTAAACTGATTGACCAGAACTTAATGATATGTATGATTATATCAACTCTAAAACAAGTAATAAAATTAGATTATCTCACTGCTACAACTGTCTTCCCTTCCATGTGGAGGCAAACCCACTTTAAACATTTTACCAACACCTAATGGACGTGTCTAATTCCCTAATTGTTACATACCCAAAAATTGCAGACCTCTGCGATTTGGAAATTGCGTTTTTTTAAACCGCGATTATATTGAAAATGCGATTAATTGTTCAGCCCTAGCGGGCGCTAGGTCCAGCACTTTGGGTCCAGAGCTCCAGATCCGGACGGTAAATGCTCCCGGTGCCTCAAGAAACGCAACGTTGAAGCCAAGATATGAAAATCACTTGTTCCTTCAGATCTGAAGGAACGTGAATTATTTCCTCTAAAATTAGAAGATGCAAAGCATTGGATTTCTGCAGTGATTACAGCATAGTTTGACGTTTCAGCATTTTAGAAAATATTTATAGCCATTATAAAAAAATATACCTTTTTATATCAATTCTAGGGTTTTAAATATATTTCATTTAGTGTTCAACTTGTTCTGAAATGATTTAAGTTTGCACTAACGGTTGAAAACCCCTAGTGCGAACTTTTTTAACAAATCGGAAAACAAAATGGAAAAGAGACAATGGACAAGTCTGGCTCCAAAAGCTTAGTTATAACAAAGTAAAAACCATAGGATTTCAACAGGGTGTACTTTTTTTTTTTTTTTACCATGACTGTAACTTTCAGACCCAGCATTGACTTATTTGTCGTCTCTAACAGGTTTTCTTCCTGGATTATTCCGTATTTAGCGCCATTCGTTTCCCACCTAGAGCCAGCTTCCCCGTCCGAGCTAGAGGACCGCATCCCCACGTTGCACCGTGGCAATTTTAACTTCAGACGGATCTGTAAGAAGAAAGTTTCACGATTCCAGAGTCAAAACTATTCTTTTAAGGCACACATATTTAAATACTTCTTTTAGTCCGAGCGCCGGTGTGAATGGAGCGCCGACGTTATCACCGGACAGCAATCGTCCCGCTACGCCTCCCTGCAGGTGCTGTTATCTGAGCCCGAACCCTCCTCTCCTGCAAAGTCATGTTTTATTCAGCGCCAGGGCTTGTATTGGAAAATCATCCATTACATTCAGGCAGCAACCCGAGCAAATAACTCAGGTTTGCTCCCCCGGTCCTTCCAACATCGGGCGTAACTCTAGAACCAGAGCACACGTAGCGTCCGACGGCGATGACAGAAAGCCACAGATTTGCTGTCAATTATTCAGCTGTGGGGGCAGCAGGGCTAAAGAATAAATGGCGTTCTATGGAGAGATGCTGAGTCATGCTGAAGGCTGACGTTACTAGAGGTTTTGTTTCCTTAAAATGAAGATTTTTGTTAGCTTATCATTAAAAATATGGCACATTTCCTCTAAAACCTGTTATATAGACAATATTTCTCATTCATTTACAAAAATCTTTTATTTTCAATGTCTTGATGTATCAGAAAGTACAAGATAGGCTAAAATAGATTTTTTTTTATTGTTTTATGACAGAAAAGGGGAAAAATATTTGTGTTTTGCTAAAACCTAATATAGCTCCACACTACAAAAAGGGAACTAAAAGTAAGTAAAATATTCTTGAAATTAATGTATTTTTCCATGATTTAAGCAAGTAAATAAGACTATTTGCCAATGGAATAAGATCTTTGCACTTAAAATGTGAATATTTCATCTCTATCATGTTATTTCAAGGGCAGGATATCTAATTATCTTATTGTAGGGAATAAAATACTAAGTCCATTGGCAAAAAGGGAAGCAAAAGTAATTTGACTTACTTTTGCTTCCCTTTTTGCAGTGAAAAGTAATAATGAATAAAAATCAGTGATGTCATCAAACCTGAGCCTCACCGGGGCTTTAATAGTCCACTCTGCACCTCATTTTTGGGAAAACCTCACGTATTTAATGTTTTTTTTTTTGTTTTTTTTTCTCCCTGCTGAGAAAGAAAGTTGAAGGGAGTGAGGCAGCTGGAGGGATGTGATGGGTTCAAACACGTTTAGCAGATGGTGTAACCACATTTTAGAGGTGCCTCGAGGGTTGGTCGCTGCATTAGCCTTTGACATTTCATATAAAAATGACGTAAAGTTGAATAAAGACACGTCAGCGTTTGGTTTTTCCTGCCAGACCGGCTCCGCTACGTAACCAGGGCACATGCTGCTTTGGTACTTTCAGGCCCAACCACAGCTCTGGCTGTGAAACAGGTTTTTATCTCTTTGCACAATAACTGGACTGGGCCAGAGGAATGAGCTGTTTTGGTTAGGAGCTGAAACCACCAAGCATGGATGAAACCAATTAAGATAATCTGAAAGTAAAGCCTTAAGCTCCTCAGCAGGTTCTTGTTTAGCCCGTTTTGAACACCGGGACGCGTCAACCAGATGAACCTGTGCCTGGAGGTCAACTCAGTGGTGCTTTTACTGGTTGATTTTTATCCAGAGCCGCTGGTCTGGTCTGATGGGACTACAGATTAATAACTGGTTGAACTGGAGCAGGTTCTAGATGTAGGCGGTGTGTCAGAGTCTCGTTTGGTAGCTGGTTCAAAGATATTTGAACCAGTTTTTAGCTCAAATTGAACAGCTTTTATAGCATATGGCAAGGTTTCCTCTAGGATGTTTTATTTGTTTTGTTGCATATTTGTTCGTACATTTGTTACTTAGGCTGTAAGAATAAGACGCTTTTCCTAAGACAAAAAAAATGTATTAAAAACACTGATTAAATGTGTTTGCAACTGTAAATTACCCTTTTATGAAAAGATTTATGTATTTTAATACTGAAATCAGAAATACATAAAACAAACTGTACAAAAAAGACAGTTATCAGAGGCACACAAACACTACAAAAACTGAACTAAAATAAATGAAAACTTTCTTGAAATTTGTGTATTTGTACTTTATTTGAGCAGGTAAATAAGATGGTCTGCCAATGGAATAAGATTTGTGCACTTAAAATAGGAAGAATTCATCTCCATCAATTTATTTTAAGTGCATTACATCTAAATATCTTATTTTAGGGGTAAAAATACTCTTTCCATTGGCAGATAATCTTATTTACCTGCTCAAATCAAGGACAAATACACAAATTTGAAGAAAATTTTACTTATTTTTAGTTCTGGTTTAGCAGTGAAGGAAACGAGGTGAATAAGTGATTGCAACTATGTGTGAATCAAATTCAGGGAGGAACAGTGTCAGAAACTACTTTAACTTTAACTACATTTTTTACGTCATATTTATTTTCCGCTTTGTAGTCCAGGGCGGGATCACCAGAGCTTTTGTACATCCGTGATTAATTGTGGCGTGGACCGCCTCTCTGCTCTCACTGCATGCTGCCTGTGAGACGGCGCTGAGGGAAGCAGGAACGGGCTCATGGCAGCTCTCGCCGCTGCCTCCAGAACAATTGGTGCTTTCGGTAAAGTCGCCATTAGCACAGAAAAAAGTCCCTAGACTTGTTGCTGGTCGCTTTTTGAAAGAAAGTCGCTTTGAGGGGTCTGAAAGTTGCTAAATACAGCAACAAAGATGCTAAGTGGGCAATGCTGGACTGCCGTCTTTGGTTTTCCAGCTTCGCAACCAGACACACTGCAAAAACTGAACTAAAAATATGTAAATTTTTCTTGAAATGAGTGTATTTATACTTTATTTGAGCAGGTACATAAGATGATCTGCCAATGGAATAAGATTTTTGCACTTAAAATAGGAAGAATTCATCTCCATCACCTTATTTCAAGTGCGTTATATCTAATTATCTTATTTTAGGCGTAAAAATAATCATTCCATTGGCAGATAATCTTATTTACCTGCTCAAATCAAGGACAAATGCACTAATTTCGAGAAAATTTTACTTATTTTTAGTTCTGTTTTTGCAGTGAGGAAGGAACATGCGCTGTTGGTTTTTCACAAAAAAGGACATTATAATGTTTTATGATATTAAATTCATTTCAAACTCTGATTAGGGTTAGTATAAGTGTGCATATTGTTTTAATATGTATTTTTGTTTCATTCTGACTGTGTCTGCTTCGATTTTTGCCGTGGCGGTGCGCCAGGATCAGATTCATGTAGCTGTAAACCCTGGATGGTGTAGACGCATCTTAAAGGAGCCTAAATAATAAACTGGACATGTTAGATTTCCGTTTTGTTTGTAACTGTCTATAATCACACAAAGGTTCGCCCATCAGCGTCTCACTGTCGTCTCACATGTGGGCATTTCTGTCGTCTCAGGAGCTGCTGGGTGTGCTTCGCCACAGACGAGGACGACCGCACGGCGGAGTGGGTGCGGCCGTGTCGGTGCCGTGGCTCAACCAAGTGGGTTCACCAGTCCTGCCTGCAGCGCTGGGTGGACGAGAAACAGCGAGGCAACAGCACAGCGAGGGTAGCTTGCCCACAGTGCAACGCAGAGTACCTCATCGTCTTCCCAAAACTAGGTGAGCTGCGTTTTCCCAAACTACCAAACCAGACCTAAGCAGATAAGGGCCGGTTTCCTGCAGGTTTTAGGTGTTTCCCTGGTTCAACACACCTGAATCAGATTTATAATTTAGTAGAAAGCCTCTGCAGAACTGGATGACTTGTGGAGGAGCTAATCCAGCTGTTTGATGGCCGATATGCTGCAAACCGAGCCCTGAATACAGAAGTTGGACAACCCTGGTGAAAAGCAGTTGGATTTAACACAAATTACACATCAATTTGTTACAAAAATCAACATTACTGCTCTGCTTTCATTAAATGATTCCATCTTTAGTTTATTTTTAAGCACGTAAAGGTAAAAAAAAAAGTTAGGATGAATTATTAAAAGGAAGAAAGACTGTTTTTAGACGTAATTGTGAAAAACGAGGGCGGTGACCGTGGTTCAGGTTAGCACACTGCAAAAACTGAACTAAAAATAAGTAAATTTTTCTTGAAATGAGTGTATTTATACTTTATTTGAGCAGGTAAATAAAATAATTTGCCAATGGAATAAGATTTTTGCACTTAAAATAGGAAGAACTCATCTCCATCGCCCTATTTCAAGTGCATTATATCTAATTATCTTATTTTAGGGGTAAAAATACTCATTCCATTGGCAGATAATCTTATTAACCTGCTTAAATCAAGGACAAATGCACTAATTTTCAGAAAATATTACTTATTTTTAGTTCTTTAGTTTTGTTTTTGCAGTTCACCAGCCGCTCCTGCACACTGACTTCTCTACAAATAAACCAAATTAACCAGCTGACTCCTGCTTGTTACACTGCAAAAATGGATCTAAAAATAAGTAAAATGTTCTTTAAAGTTAGTGTATTTGTCCTTGATTTGAGCTGGTAAATAAGATGATTTGCCAATGGAATAAGATTTGTGCTCTTAAAACAGGAACAATTCATCTCAGTCATCTTATTTCAAGTGCAGGATGTGTAATTATCTTATTTTAGGGGTCAAAATACTCATTCCATTGGCAGATAATCTTATTTACCTGCTCAAATCAAGGACAAATACACTAACTTTAAGAGCATTTTACTTATTTATAGATCCATTTTTGCAGTGTATACTCCCTACTCGTGTATATAAAGAGCCGAACAGCTAAAAAATAAAAATAAAACGGCCGATGTTTGTGCTAAAAGTTTGGTTAAACTCTAAACTTAGCATTTAGCATGTAAGTGAAGTCTGTATTTAAGAAAAAACTAAATGAATGAAGGTAACATCACCATAGAAGTTATAGTTAATGTTTCATTATTTCAGCGTTTGAGCTGCCATGGTGCCCAGTCTTGACCCTGAGCCTCGAGGACCGGTTCCAACCGGTTCTAACCGGTTCCGAGCGGTTCTAACTGGCTGTAGGTTTGGTGCGGCCTGTTAAAACGGCTAGCAGCTCATTGCGTTGGTTGGAAGAACCGCCATAGAAACGGAGGCTGCAACCCGAGACCGAAGCTGGACCCAAGACAATGTTGAGCCGGCAGCGTTGGGGCCCCAGCTGGTAAACAGCTTCATCCATATTTATAGCAGCCGGGGCTGTGCTGTCACTCAGCGCCGAGCCGGAGGACGAGCGCTTGGGCTAAACGGCTCCGCAGGGTTCCTCATTCTTTAGATGGTATCTGTGTTACCTTACAAGCAGGGGTTGGGTCCATTGAGCAGGTTAGACTTACCTAAGGATGACGACCGGAACGTGGCTCTTAGTTTGTTAAACCTCAGCTACAGGTCCGCTCAGTGTACCAACAAACAGATCCAGCGAGCCATGATGGAGAAAATTAACATCCAGCAGCTTTCATACAGACACAGAAGCCTAAACTAGACTAAATATCTCATTTCAAAAATGACCAGATGACTAAAATCTGGGGAAATTACTTTTTATCAGAGCTTCATCTGGAGAGCTAAACCAATCAAAATGGCTCCTGTGTTCAGCGACTAGACAATCTCAAAATCACCAGCCTTTATTTCAGTATTTGAAAGAATTGCAGCCTGCCGACACACTCTTGTGTAGAAAGAATATTTTCGATGCACCAATCGAGTCGATAGGCGAGTGAATAAAAATCGGCCACTTTTCAGGTTATCGGCTTTAATCCCCGACTGGAAGTATGGAAAAATATTTGTACATCAGAGGTTCCCAAACTTTTCAGCTGAAATAACAGACTGGTGATCCCTCCCCCTTTTTCAGCGGCTTGGATTTTTTTTGTTTTTGTCTGAATAAATTGCGAGAATAAAGCAGTACTTTTTATAGGAAAAAGTTGAGCCTTCCCCCTGTGTTAAAATGGGGAATGTTGAGCATCCAGTAACGTTATACTTTGGTATCGGTTTCACTAATAAAGACTTTTTATGTTGTTTTTTTTATTCAGAAGACGTGATTTATTCATGAAATACATAAATACAGTTTGAATATTGACATCAGTTAAAATTTAAAATTTCACGTTCAAATCACAAAGAAACATGTTGGGCTCTAAACCAGGGATGTCAAACTCATTTCTATATGGGTCACTTTGGCGACATGAAGTCATTAAAAGGGCCGGTTGCACATGTATAGATGTGACTTTTCGACTTTTCATTACATAATTTCATTCTAGTTCACATAGAAATATAAAAAATGCACAGTAACATAAAAGTAGCACCTCAGGCCCAGTTTATACAGTTTATCTGCAAAAAAAGTTGATATTGGGTTGAGTTACACCTACAGGAGGCACAGTTTTAGCCACTTTATACACTTTAAAAGGACATATGCCTCTACCTTATGACATGATGTGCCTTTTTTTGGCTGTTGAGGACCGGAAAATGTATCTTGACGGGCCGGATTCGGCCCGCGGGCCTTGAGTTTGACACCTGTGCTCTAAACGGTTTCTGTGCTGCACCAGGGAATCATCATCAGCATCTTTGTAGATCACATAATGGTTCCTGTCATCTGATTGGCTAATCAATGATCAATCTATAATTAACATTGGACCTATAGAAATCATTTTTTTTTAACAATCTTTATTACATTATAGCTGAAATGGCAGGTTGAGAATTACTCTTACAATATAAAAGTAGACAAACGTTTACTGGCATTGAAGCCATCCCACCGTTCTTGTAATTGCAGAAAAGCCTTTTGGATGTTTTTACCTCTTTCCATCATGATTCATCTTTCATCTGTAGCTCAGATTCTCTATAAGAGAAACGTTATTTTGCTGTGGAGCTTATCTTTCTCAGGTAAAAAAAAAAAAAAAAAAAAAAAACAATCTCAGCCATAGACATAATATAAGAGTAGACGTGTCATTGGGCGGGTTCTGCCTATGCTGCGATGTGTTCAGAGCGTCCGCCATCTTAAATGTGGCAAATCTGCAGTTACTCAGTCACTTAAACAGTATCAGAGGGACTTTAATCTCTGAATATACTTTGTATTCGTAGTATTTTTTTTGTAATATTACAAGTTTATTTTCGTATCCCTTTAGCTTCATTCTCCTGAATTTATTCTCCGAAAGAAAAATATTTAAAATAATCTAACCTGGCCCTATTACTCCAGGAGTGAAATAATTCTGCAAACTGTGTTTATTCTGGAAATGTTCCCCATTAATTCTCATAATATGATGTTTTTATCATAACATTATCACTTTTGTGTTTGTTTGTTTATTTTTACTTTATTGACCTAGGACTTTTTTTCTCATATTTGTAATTTTACCTCCTTAATACTCCCCCTAAAAGTCTGTTCCTAAAGGTTCACATGTGACACAGTTTTATGAACTAATGAAGACCACAATGTTTAGATTTAACAAATTGATCCTTATATTCATAACACATACACACACAAATATATATATATATATGTGTGTGTATTTATTGCATCACAGGAATGAGGCATCTTCTCTGATCCACGTTCACAATAACAGAACTCAACTTTTTTCTGCCACATACAATATGGCGGTGACGTTGACGTGCGAACCTGCGCCCTATGACGCGTCGACGTATATATGTCTGTGATCTCAGCCATGAAATAAATAGCTTTATTGTTGTTTTTTCCCCCCACCACGGTCAGGGGAGTCCAAGTCCAGTCCTCTAGAGCTACTATCCTGCAACATTTCTACCTGGCACACCTGAATCCCATGAACGGCTCATTAGCGGGCGTCTGCAGAGCTGAAGGACTGAATGATGCTCGGGGAATTGAGCCGTTTGACTCAGGTATGCTGGAGAAGGGCTCCATGTAAAAGCTGGCAGACAGCAGCTCTCCAGGAATGGACTTGGACACCCCTGACCTACATGGATTACCGCTCATCACCGTCTCTCCCATCCACGCAGCTGAACACTGACGTCACAGCTGCACATCTACTCACTGCTAAAAATAATGAGGGTTTTTATTAACCTGTCGATGTGGAAGCCAGAGCTGTCTGAGTCACCTGACGGGAATAAAAACATTAGAATTAGCCAGAAATGGCTGTGAATCGGGGCTGTTTTTATTTCTTTTTTTATTTTATTACAATATATCTTGTCCTTTTTTAGTATTTATCTACCAACCAACCCAGAACCATTGCAGTTTATTTACATGTTGCGTCCAAGTTACAGAGACGCTTTCCCTCCGTCACAGCTTCGCGTGTCCGGAGCAAAAGGAGAGCAGTGATTGGCCAGACCCACGGCGGCGGCGGATGAGTTCACCTCTGGCAGACGCGTGTTTGTCCTAATCACGTTATTGTGAAACGGAGGCTGCGAGGGAGGCGAGCAGAGGCGTGGGAGGGAAACTGGGTCACAGGAGGAACTCTGAGAGCGGCTCTGACGAGATGAGAGGCTCCGCCGAACGAGTTCCTGAAATCACGGCCGTCCTTCGTTTTTATTTTTTTATTTTTTAGGTGACTCAAACGCCACAGTCACGTCTGTGACAAAGACGTTTCATTAGGTGTTAAAAGAACAGGATGTGCACCAGAAAGGATATTTTCTGCTGGAGATACTGCACTGCAAAAACTAAAAATAAGTAACATTTTATTAAAATGAGTGTATATGTCCTTGATTTGAACAGGTAAGTAAGATGATCTGCCAATGGAATAAGATTTTTTTTTTTTACTTAAAATAGGAACAATTCATCTCCATCTTATTTTAAGTGCAAGATGTCTAATTATCTTATTTTAGGGGTCGAAATACTCATTCCATTGGCTGATAATATTATTTACCTGCTCAAATCAAGGACAAAAACACAAATTTTAAGAACATTTTACTCATTTTTAGATCTGTTTTTGCAGTGTGGGCATTGTCTCTGTTTCAGGCCTCATTTGCAGCATATTTTGGGAGTTACTGAAATATATTCTAATCTTGTTCTAAGTAGTTTCGGTGTCTGAATTAAGTGTAACATATTTCAGAATAAGAAATTAAGAGTCTTCACTGTTACTGGAGGAGATTTTATTTTTAAAAACTCTCACTCCTATGTGAGCTGGTGGTCCTTTGGGACTGTCTCTTTAAATTGGCCTCTTTATTGTTTTTTGACTTCAGTGGTTGTTGCATCTGGCTGTTTTTAGTATGAAATAGAACCGTCTGCATTGGGACATTGGATTACCTGCCGACTAAGCGTCAATTTGTCGGCACAAATGGTTACGGGTGTCTTTGTTGTTGTCTTCCAAGATGGCTGCTGAGTACTTTTTTTGTTCCTACTTTAAATAGTCATGACCGCTGATTACCCAACTAATTCATTTGCGGTCCTATAATAATAGTAATAATAATAATACATTTTTCTCCAGATAACCAAGAGAAGGAATCTGATACGGAAGGGTTAAAGCTCACAGGGCCGACCGCGTTGAGGACTAAAGGCCTCCTAACATGGTTCGTGCTAACCGCTAACCGCTCCGCCACGGGCGCCCCGCCCTGGAAAACAAAACTTGCCAAATCCGGTCGGGAGAAGGGCGAAACATGGTTTCCACCAACAAAAGCCTTCAGAGCCGTTCTCTGATGTTCTTTTAGTGAAACAATATTAGGTAGATTAGACAACACGGAAGAAACAGCAGCATCAATGCTAACGCTTGCTTCCTCGATGCGAGCCGCCATTGTTGTCTGAATCAAAACAGTCTCACGTCACGGTCGCTTCTCCACTACGTCACATCTATGAAACTCCAGCCCTGCGTCCTGATTGGCTGGACAATAAAATGGGTTGGAGAAATCACTTTCTATGGACGATGTCCCAGATGGATGTGAGTGAAGCCTGGCGGAGCGAAATCCATCTGGCGAGAGTCAGGTTACAGACGCATCCCGAATACATTAATGAATCTGCAGAAACGGCGCCTCGTCTTTTCCAGGGCTGCTGGAGATGCTGCCTCCTTAGTTTTACACTTTTTTCCACTTTCTCCAACACTAGAGATGAATGTAGCTGTCAAAGTTGAGTGTCTCCTCCCAGCAGCACCTGCTGCAGGGCCTCTGCCAGCCCCCATCGCACAGCTCTGAGGACGGAGAGTCCTTGCTGCTCCGTCTTCGCTCTCGCTCAGGGCGAGTAAACAGGCCAGCGCGTTGCCAAAGTTTGGCTCCGCCGCTCCACTGCAGTTGCACCTCCCTCTCCTCTTCTCTCGCTCCCTCCTGTTCAATTATCTTAATTACGGGAACCGGCTGCCAGCGGCTAAAATGAATCGCTCTTTTCTCCGTCCCCCGTCAGCGGTCATTAACGGCGACCCGGTTCCCTCCGGACGTAACGGTGCAGCGCCTTGGCAGCAGGGAAAGTGAAAGAGGTTCCAGTTCTCTGGTCGACGTACGCCACGGCGAGGCACTCAGGCTTTGAGCGGTCGGTGCGGTCAGCAAACACAGGTGCAGCGAAAGGAGAGCGTCAGAAAAGCCTGGCGCCCGTCCACACAGCAGTTTCATCAATGACTCCTGTAGAGGTGGGAGTTTAAGAAGCCTCTCAGTGGCCAACAGACAGACTTCAACTAGGCCTCGCTCAAGTGGAAGCACTCGGATAAAGAGACACGGGAGCCGCTGTCGCTAAATTGTTCAAACGACTGATGGAAAGTGTCGACTCAGCGTCTGCAGCAAACACCTGAGCAAATATCCTGTATGAGGGAAGCAGGAAGCTGCCAGGCTAGAGATGAAGACAGAACCGGTGACGTCCTCCTGGTTCAGGGGTTGGCAACCTTTACAACCCTTGGTGCAGCCAAACACTTTTTATTATTATTATTTATTATTTAACAGTATTTTTATGTTTAGGTTTAATGCATTTTCTTCAATTGGACATTTGATTTTTAAAGCAAATGGCATCAAAATGAACAAATGGCAAGTCGTTTGCAACCTATTGGCAAAAAGATACTTAATTTAGTTATAGTAAAATATTCTATACACTATTAGTTTCTTTCTTTCTGCGAATGTTATGCATTCATTGCAGAACTAAATGCATCCTAAAGCTACCGATTTTAAATTACCTTTGCATTTAGAAACATTGTCCCCCTGGTTCAGGTGTCGGCAACCTTTACAACCCTCGGTGCAGCCAAACACTTATTATTATTATTATTATTATTATTATTATTTATTATTTAACAGTATTTTATTGTTTAGGTTTAATGCATTTTCTTCAATTGGACATTTGATTTTTATAGCAAATGGCATCAAATTGAACAAATAGCAAGTTGTTTGCAACCTATTGGCAAAAAGATACTTAGTTATAGTAAAATATTCTATACACTATTAGTTTCTTTCTTTCTGCGAATGTTATGCATTCATTGCAGAACTAAATGCACCCTAAAGCTACCGATTTTAAATTGCCTTTACATTTAGAAACATTGTCCTCCTGGTTCAGGTGTCTGCAACCTTTACAACCCTCGGTGCAGCCAAACACTTTTTATTGTTATTATTTATTATTTAACAGTATTTTTATGTTTAGGTTTAATGCATTTTCTTCAATTTTTTAAAGCAAATGGCATCAAAATGAACAAATAGCAAGTTGTTTGCAACCTATTGGCAAAAAGATACTTAATTTAGTTATAGTAAAATATTCTATACACTATTAGTTTCTTTCTTTCTGCGAATGTTATGCATTCATTGCAGAACTAAATGCACCCTAAAGCTACTGATTTTAAATTGCCTTTACATTTAAAAAACTTCAACAACCTTTACAACCCTCGGTGCAGCCAAACACATTTTTAGAGCCACTAAAGTTACAAATCTCTTTGAAACAAGAGCTTGTTTTTATAGTATACTATAGGAAATTTGTTTACATTTTTTTTTTTCAATCAAAGATCAACAGTTTTTATTATTTAACAGTATTTTTATGTTTAGGTTTAATGCATTTTCTTTAATTGGACATTTGATTTTTTAAAGCAAATGCAGGGTTCGTACACCTTTTCCAAAGGTTTCATGGGGGCGGAGTCAAACATGGAAATAGACTGGCAGATCGCAGTCACACATTTTCGGGCTCTCCAACATTTTATTTCTCCATTTAATAAACACACGATTCAGTTAGATAGGTATTTGTTGCGAAAGAAATGGTTACAATTTCAAGCATTTTCAAGCATTTCATCCAAAATATAAGCACTTTTCAAACCTTGAAAACACAACGTCAAAATGCAAGCATTTTCAAGGATTTCCAGCACCCGTACGAACCCTGCAAATGGCATCAAAATGAACAAAAAGCAAGTCGTTTGCAAACCAACCTGGTTTTGTTGAGTGAATTACTTTGAGAGTTAATTTGAAAGTAATAAATATCGATACTGCAGTCAAATCAAGCTGAGATATATGGAGTATCGCATAGTGAGCTTTGTATCGAGAATCGTATCGAATCGGCTCATCCTAGACGACAACGAGCCCTACTAGTTACTCTAGTCAACGACGTCTTTTAACCAGCTCGGGTTAACCAAGAGGACGTTAGCTTTGGCATCAGCAGATAGGAGACATAATTTAGAAACAAAAGCATATAGATAAAATATAAATCAAATAGATTGATATCTATAATTATCAACTAATGCATCCCTGGCCATTTTATGCTGTTGCTTAGCAACCTGTTTTTAGATACAGATACACACAAACACTGAATTAAAACTCAACCCTTTAAAACCAACTTTTGTTTTAGCAAGTTTTTAAAGAAAGGGGGGGGGGGGAAGAAACGAGTGCTCTCTGAACTCTTTGAAGGGGGCGGAGCTTGGTTCCTGGGTCTGCGTTGTGATTGGTTGGGAGGATGTAACGACTGTAATTAACTTACATGATTGGCTGGAATGCAAAAGGGAAAAGCAGGAAGGCGACGAGGAACCCCTTGGTGGGTTTAATGACACAAACGACGTGTTAAAGTCGTAACGTGGCAGAATGAGACAAAGTTATTAGGGCTTATGAAGGTTGATATCTGGGATAATTTAAGTTTTTGCTAAGCAGTAGATGAAGTGGTGAGGTCCAGTTAAAGCAGGACTTTGCTTTTGTCAGAGATTTAAAACCCCGATCCCTGGACCTTCTCTCAGCATGGCGTCCTGTTCTCTCGGCCGGGTTATTAATAGCACTTGGATGAGTCTGAGTGAAGAAATCAGGTTGCCTTCCTGTAAATATTGCATGATTTCCCTGGAGTCTGCTTGAAAATGCCAGACGGGAGGAGGATGCAGCAGTAGAAAACTTTTTTTATAAATTGTTCTCCTCCTGGTGTTGGCTCCTCCCCGTCTGCCACCAGACCTTTTTATTATTATTATTTTTTTTTTAAATGAAGCAGATCTAAAGGAGCGACGGCGTATGCTCAGGCCTCTCTGAAGGTTGACAGGTGTGCCGTCTGTCTCCGTCAGGTCCTGTCGTCTACGTCCTGGATCTGGCCGACCGGCTCATCTCCAAGGCCGGCCCCTTCGCCGCCGCCGGCATCATGGTGGGCTCCATCTACTGGACCGCCGTCACCTACGGCGCCGTCACCGTCATGCAGGTAGGACTCCGTGTTTTTGCTTTCAGTGCGCCTCCTGCTGTTGGGCATATGTTCATTTGTTTTAATTAAGTCTCCCTGAACACGCCTGGGTCCTCCCCGGGTACTCCGGCTTCCTCCCGCAGACCAGAAACGAGACTGTTGGGTTAATTGGTTTCTTTCTTTTTTTTTCTTTTTTAACAATATGTTTATTTGGAGTTTTCCAAGTAGTTTAGTACAATGGAACATAAATTAGGAGTCACACATGTCTATATAATAGGAAAAGAAAAGAGGAGAAAAACAAATAGATAAACAGACACAAAACAAAAAAGAAGTACAGGGCGTATTACTCAAGATAATGACATGTACTGTTGCATCACTGGTAAGGTTAATTGGATCTAGCATCTCGATACTAGAATCCGGTACTTAGTGGTACCTATTTTCTGTACTTTTCTGTGTTTATGTAGCAATAAATGTCAGTTTGTTTATAAAATATCTAAAAAAAATGTATTTGAGCATATTTATTTCTCAATAAATATGCTTGTTTGGATCTACAAATTAACCTTATTAAAAAATGCATTAATTTTTATTACATTGCCTGGAAAAATAAAGGCAGTGTAATATTAGCAAAAACAACAGTTATCAGAGGCAGAGAGTGAATAAGAGATTAATAACTTGCTCATTAAGTATATTCAGGTAGTCAGCAAATTAAAGCCTTTTTTCCAGTTAGCTTCACTGATTAGTGGTTTTCTTAAAGCTACACAGCTGTTCAGTCCCAAAATGTGACTTCCTTCACATTGTGCATGTGGAAATGTTCTTACTTTCACTATTAAACATAGTCAGGAGTCCTACTGTCGTTTTTGTTTGATTTCACCCAACGTTTAAATGATCGCCGATCACAGTCATTCACACTACAAAAAGAGAACTAAAAATAAGTGATATTTTTTTGAAATGTATGTATTTGTCCTTGATTTGAGCAGGTAAATAAGATGATCTGCCAATGGAATGAGAATTTTGACCCCTAAAATAAGATAAATAGTTAAATTTCACTTGAAATAAGATGACGGAGATGAGTTGTTCCTATTTTAGGTGCAAAAATCTTATTCCATTGGCAGATAATCTTATTTACCTGCTCAAATCAAGGAAATCTTGCTTATTTTTAGGTCAGTTTTTGCAGTGCAGGATTTGTTTTCCGGCTATATTTTATCCCTGAAGACGAAGGGTCCCCTCTATCCTTCCAGGTTTAATAATAATAATGCGTTGGACAGTTCTTAACCCAGTTTTGGTTGTTTCTCCAACCTCCTTATATGTTTTCTCTGCCAATGATTTGATCCTTCTGACATCGTTTTCACGGGACGCGTCGTTCAACCTGGTTGTTTAAGAAAAGAGAAGCAGCTCATTGCACCAGCTGGGCTTAAATAACTGCTTAAACATAATCACACGTGCAGTTATTATCCAATGAGAGTCCTCTTAGCTCTTTGCTTAGAACACTGCCTGGATTTAATTATTTAATTTAACTGTTTTAGACCAACCTGACCCCATGAGAAAACGTTTCTAAACTTGAACATTTGCCTCCTAATCCTCACGGCTGCCATAAAAAGTGTTCATGCAACGAGTCTTTTCATCACTGTGGAGGCATTTCGACCCACTCCTCTTTGCCGAATTATTATTTTTTCAGCTATATTACAGTGTTGTTGTTGTTTTCATTCACACTACAGCAGCAAGACTTGTCCAGCCTTTTCTTTTTTTTTTTTTTTTTTCAAACTATACTGAGGTGTGCTTCCTGGTGTGATCCAGGTCGTCGTCCTGCAGCGTGAGTCACAGACCATAGATTTATGATCAGCAGTTGTTTTCACCTTGCAGCTCCTCAATGGAGGCCATTTTTTCTTCTCCTTGTTGAATCATGATCGCTGCACCTTAACTGAGTGACGCCTGCAGTCCTTCAGGCGTTGTTCTCCGCCCTCCTGGAGTGATCTTGGTAGGCCGTTAATGAGCGATGGCCGTCAGTTTATTTCTTTAGCGTGGAGCAGGATGTGCTGGTTTTTATTTTTTTCCTTCATGTCATCTGACAGGTTTCTATCTAAGCCTGCGTTCACACTTCAGGTCTCGATGCTCGATTTTCTTGCTAAAAATCAGATTTTTATGAGGTGGCCTTTCATATTACTATTAAATGCGACCGCCATCATACTTCCATCTGAACGGTTCAAATCCGCAAAGCATCACGCAGCAGCTCGCTGAATGCAGGAGTAATGGTGATTGTAATTGTTTCTAGAAGTGTTCAATAAAGTTTTCAACATGACCGTTCAGACAGCGGACTCTTTAAAAAAAAAATTAGCCGAATTAGTACCAAGTGTGGACTGCAAAACAAGAACTAAAAATAAGTAAAATTTTCTTCAAATTAGTGTATTTGTCCTTGATTTGAGCGGGTAAATAAGATTATCTGCCAATATTTTTACCACTAAAATAAGATAATTAGATAAACTACACTTGAAATAAGTTGATGGAGATGAATTGTTCCTATTTTAGGTGCACAAATCTTATTCCATTGGCAGATCATCTTATTTACCTGCTCAAATAAAGTACAAATACACTAATTTCAAGAAAGTTTTAACTTATTTTAGTTCTGTTTTTGTAGTGTGGAAGTGGCACAAAATGGATTTTTTTTTTTTTTTTTGGGGGGGGGGGGGGGGGTGAAAAGATCAGAATTGTGAGCCGCTCACACTGCGGTGAATCATAGGGTCTATCATAGAGCTGGACGATGTAGAACAAAGCATATCGATAAAATAGAAATTTTTATTGATATTGATAATAAACCACAAATTCAAAACATATATTTTAAGTGCAGCTCTGATCACTTTATGCTGTTGCTTAGCAACCTATTTTTAGACACAGACACACAAACACTGAATTCAAACTCAAACCTTTATTCGACCAACTTTTTATCAAAACTGCAAGCATTTATAAAATAATAAAGATCAGGTGCGCTCTGAACTCTTTGAAGGGGGCGGAGCTTTCCTGGGTCTGCGTTGTGATTGGCTGAAAGGATGTAGTGACTGTAATAATAATCTACACACTGCAAAAACAGAACTAAAAATAAGTAAAATTTTCTTGAAATGAGTGTGTTTGTACTTGATTTGAGCAGGTAAACAACATGATCTGCCAATGGAATGAGTATTTTGACCCCTAAAGTAAGATAATTAGATATTCTGCCCTCTAAATAAGATGATGAAGATAAGTTGTTCTTATTTTAAGTGCAAAAATCTTTTTCCATTGGCTTATTTACCAGCTCAAATCAAGGGAAAATGCACTCATTTCAAGAAAATTTGACTTATTTTTTCTTTCGTTTTTGCAGATAAGCTTGATCAATATCATTTCAGTCGCCTTCATGATTACAGAACTAACGTGAAACTTCTGCCTCTGATTCCTGGTTAGCATCAGAGACGGTCTTCATCAGAACAGACTCGCCTTTTTTCTTGATTGGTGAATAACCACAGACTGATTTTCTCCTGGCGTGCAGGTGGTGGGTCACAAGGAGGGCCTGGACGTCATGGAGCGGGCCGACCCGCTCTTCCTGCTCATCGGCCTGCCCACCATCCCCGTCATGCTGATCCTGGGGAAGATGATCCGCTGGGAGGACTACGTCCTGCGTCTGTGGAGGAAGTACTCCAACAAGCTGCAGATCTTCAACAGCATCTTCCCAGGTCGCCGCGTTCACAGTGTTTTTAGCGTCACTGCTGTCGTTTTTATTATGGAGAATTTGATAACATAAATAAATGTGGGTGTGGCTGATGGTCTGAATGTCGGCACCGCAGGCATCGGCTGCCCGGTGCCCCGTATCCCCGCGGAGGCCAGCCCTCTGGCCGACCACGTGTCCGCCACGCGGATCCTGTGCGGCGCTCTGGTCTTCCCCACCATCGCCACCATCGTCGGGAAGCTCATGTTCAGCAGCGTCAACTCCAACCTACAGAGGACCATTCTGGTGGGTACCGAGTGCAGATGTGCAGGAGACGCAGTTCAACTCACTTTCATTTATATAGCACCAATTCATGAAACAGGTCATCTCAAGGCTCTTTCCAAAGTCAGATTCCATCAAATCCTCCAGATTGGTCAGAAAGTTTCCTCTCTAAGGAAACCCAGCAGGTTGCATCAAGTCTCTCCAAGCAGCATTCACTCCTCCTGAAAGAACGTAGAGCCACAGTGGACAGTCATCTGCATTGATGATGGCTTTGCAGCAATCCCTCATACTGAGCATGCATGAAGCGACAGTGGAGAGGAAAACTCCCCTTTAACAGGGAGGAGAACCTCCAGCAGAACCAGAACCAGGCTCAGTGTGAACGCTCATCTGCCTCGACCCACTGGGGCTTAGAGAAGACGGAGCAGAGACGCTCTGTGTGCATTAAACAGAAAATCACCATAAATTGAAACTTTAAATGTCCGCTTCCTGTTTCCCCAGGGAGGCATCGCCTTTGTGGCCATCAAAGGAGCCTTCAAGGTGTACTTCAAGCAGCAGCAGTACCTGAGGCAAGCCCACCGCAAGATCCTCAACTTCCCCGAGCAGGAAGAGGCCTGAGGCGGCGCCCCCGGGTGGGAGGGAGGGGAAGAGCTGGCGGTGAGGAGGCAGCGCTGATTAAAGCCGGGAATCGGCGCCATCATCACTGCGTCCTCCGCTCCACGGCCCGGACCTCTCTCTAACTCCCTGAATGAAAGCCCCAGGACTCGTGTAATCAGAACATTTTATATGATTATTAATAAAATGTCATGTTTTAAAACCTCCCTTCGCTCCACGTCGGGCTTCACTGGCTAACGAGCAAATAAACGGAAAAGCTTCTACACTCAGATGTTGTCAGGAAGCAGTGAAAGAAACTCTTAAAGATAAAAAAATCCTGCTGACACGAGTCACAAACTGAGACATATATATATATATATATAAATGTTTTAGTGGAAATGTTTCATCACTGTTTATTTATTTAGCCTGTAGCTTCGCCTTCTTTTGATTATTTTCCAAACTCTGGAGCGTTTCTGGTTCTGAGGAAATGAACCCACCAGGACAAAGGGAAGGGCTCTCCGAGGACGTTCTGCTGGGAAACTAAAAACGTACCTTTTGGTTGGGATCTGCCACGAGAAACCAGTTCTGTTGACTTGTTCCGGTCGGGATGGGTCTGCACTACTTTTGCACACACACACACACACACAGAACCTTGCATGTGTTTTAACTTCCACCACAAACTTCAATATTTTTCCACAGAGACGGACAAAGCTGCAGAAAACGCTGCGTTCACGCTGCAGCGAAATGTGACACAAATCCGTCTTTTTCACGCCAGTGTGAACGGCCCGGTTCAGAACTTTTCACCTCCCACCTAAAAATAAAAAATAAAAATTAAAAAGTGGATTTGCTGTTCAGACCTCTGATGACGGATACATTTTATAGCAGCATTAACGGCTGCCTACAAGAAAATTAAACTTCAGCGAAAAATCTGAATTGGGCATCAACACCTGCAGTTTGAACGTAGCCTTTACTGCAGAAACGACACTAAAAATAAGTAAAATTTTCTTGAAATTAGTATTTGTCCTTGATATGAGCAGCTAAATAAGATTATCTGCCAATGGAATAAGATTTTTGCACTTAAGACTAATATCCATCTTTTTATTTAGAGGGCAGATATCTAATTATCTTACTTTAGGCCCATTGGCAGGTCATCTTATTTAGCTGCTCAAATCAAGGGCAAATACACTAATTTCAAGAAAATGCGACTTATTTTTAGTTCTGTTTTTGCAGTCATTTATACAAAGTGTCATGCATTTTGCTTTGAGACCTTCTGGGTCAGTACTTTAGTAGAACCACCTTTCCCTGTAGTTCCAGCTGTGGGTCTATTGCAGCTCTGCAGACATTTTATGCCCATTCTTCCTCGCAGAACATCTTAACTTCAGCCAGGTTCTGAATGGTGGACGCCAAAATTAGCAAGTTTGCCCCCGGATTCAGGTCTGGATTTTGACTAGGCCGTTCTAACATCCAACTGCAGCTCTGGCTGGATTGGGGGGGGCAACCTCAGCCTGAAGTCGTCCGCAGAGTCCGGCAGGCTTCGTTTCTGGATTTAGCTCCATCCGGCGTCCCAGCAACTCCTTACAAAGTTTGTTGAAATGTGAAAAGGTTTAAGTGTGACAAAAGCTGGACTCTGGCCCTTTTTAAAGGAGCCACAGACGATGCTTCATGTTCTGGACTCTAGAAGCCCTTTATTCCCAGCAGCTGTCTCAGACCTGTTGAAACGTGTAATCTGGCTCACTGCCTTCCATACTTCTGGTTACATTCATGGATTTTTTTTCTTTTTTTTTTTTTAAAATGCTCTGTTTTCAGATCAAGAATGTTCATAATCGCAATGTTTGACAAGTTAAGATGTTAGAAATGTAATTGACAGGAGCATTTTCTTTTTTTGTAGTTTCATGGACACAAATATAAAGTGTGCCTCTGCAATGGAAAAAATAAATTTGAGAAATTGCTGTTTCAGTAATTCAGAAAGTGGATTTCATAAAGATTCATTACAATCAGTGATATTTCAGGTTTTTATTTCAGTTTATCTTCTGTGAATACAGCCTAAGCATCATTCTGTAACAGTTTTTTTCTCTCTGCATAAACCAAATGACCATCATGGAGAAGACGGCTCAGCTGCAGTGTCAAAGCTTAGTACTGGAAAGTTTAGTGGAAGGAAAAAAGGTTAACCGATGCACCTTAACTCCAGTAATTCATGCAGAAGGAGCCACAGATTAGATATTTTCCTAAAATATTTTAAGAAAAATACAAAAACAACTGACTGTAAAGAGTCTTAAGCTTCCAATTTTGAACTGAATTACTGAAAATCAAGCTTTGGATTATGTATGGAAGAATCTCTGCCTGCGAACCACAGCCTCTCACTGCAGTCATCAGCCTCTGCCAACAGTAAAAAAAAAAGTGGAATAAAATGAATTTTGTTGTGAACCTTTGACTTGTCACATCTGTGAATAAATGTATTTTTGCAAACGGTGAGTTGGCCGAGTGCAGTTTGACCCGGAAGAAAAAGAAACCACAGCAGTGATGCCGTTCACTTGTTTATTATTTAGAAACACACAGAAAACATAAAAACGCCAAACCTAAAAATCATCAGCGCTCTCCGCCGGCGCCGAAGCGCAACCAACCAATCGCAGCCGTGTGTTGAAGACATTCAAGAATCAAAAAGGGAAAAAAAACAAAAAACATCTAAATATAAACCACTCTCTAAGTACTTCACGAGGTGTGTGCCCCTACCCAAGCCTGATATGTAATGTTAATATTTGTGCCGTAGTGCACTTGAAAACTGCTTTATTTTTTAACGTTCACCGTATGCTGCTTGCTAGCTTGTCGTCTTTGGGTTCGACCACAAAAAGGAAAACGACGGCGGCGCCGTTTTAACGAATAATCTGTGACCCAGACCGAGTGAAAACGCCGAAGAAGCATAACAGACATTCAGATCTCCTGCGATCCTAGAAAGCGGGACGTGGCGGGAGGAAGAATAAATAAATAAAAAAAAAAAAAATGACATGTCTGGACAAAGTGCGGCTAGCACCTGAGAGAGCAACAAGCCACGCCCCCCTCCGTCTGCCGCTCCCAGCAGACCCCTCGCCGTCAGGAACGCTTCGTTTATTGCTTGGTGAGAGAAGTGCATATTTTTCAGGAAATGCTCGTTAAAATCTGGAGCTGGCTTTTGCCCCCCCTCCCTCATCCTCCTCCTCTTCCAGCTCCTTTTGACATCAAAAGTGACACGTTTGGTTTCAGAAAACAAACAAAAAGAAGAAAAATAATAGTTTACTCGTGTCTCCCTGGAAAGGCACCAGCAGCAGGAAGTCTCACACACACACACAGATGCACAGTGTCCGGATCTCCATGGAGATTTTGGTGAGGGGGGAGCGATGAAAACAACTAAAAAGCGTTTAAAACCAAAAAACGACAAGAGCGTGGATTTACCCCTGAGGTGTTTCAAACTACTTTATGCAATAAAAGCCAAAAAAAAAAAAAAACTTGTGAGGCTGATTGTTTAAAAGCAGCTCCTCAAAAGGGTCCCTACGTTTTACCAGGTAACATCCTCTTCCTCCTCCTCTTCCTCCCCCACCAAGCAAACATGGCTTTAAAAACTAGAATAAGGCTCTGGAAATGCGTACGGTTGGATAAAACGTCGTCCTGAAGCAAGACGGCGCCTCCTAGTGGTGAAGCTCCTGCGTAAAGGGATCCGGTTACATTTTTTTTTTCTTTTTTTAAAAGTGGTTCTACTTCCTGTACAGCAGCCTAGGCAGCACCGACAGCGTGAGAGAGTGGCGTCTCCTTTAACATGAGGTGAGTCCAGTGAGACCGCTATTTAAAACGACCACGGCTAGTTTTTAGGGGGGGGGGTTCTTTAGTTACTGAGCATCTGCTCCCCTAGTGGCCGCCGCCGGCCACCCGTACCCACGCATCTAAACACACACAGTCATGCAGGCTCAGCGAGGCGGGCGGAAACGGAGCCACCGCACCCCCTCCGTCCTCGCCGGCGGGCGTGGCTCACAGCTTGGCGGCCATGAAGTTGATGTGAGGCTTCACCAGCGGGAACAGAGGCAGGCTCCGCTTGAACTCCGTCATGTCCTGAACCAAGATGGGCTGCGAAGGAAAAAAAAACAACACCAGGTGGGTTTAAAAGACGCCTTTATTCAAGAGGAAAACGTCCCCAACACTAGATTTCAGCTCAGTTTCATTTATTTACTGCTTAATGAAACCTCAAAACTCGTTTTTAGTAGAAAACCTGATTAAAAACAAACGTTTTGTACAGAAATGTCCGCCTACTGAGAAGTACGCGTGTTCTGTCTAAGAGCTTTACACCTAAACGGAGAAGTAACGACAACGGAGCGGTAGCGCATCTCGACAGGGGGAGCTCAGGTCAACAGAACCCCGTCATTGCAAACAGAATCCTGACTTTGTTTTATAGATTTTATTTTGGAAACCCAGACTTCTCGGACTGTTAACTGGAACACTTTTACTCTGGGTTTTCCCCCATTCCCGGCTCCTAATTTGGATTTCTGAGGCAAATGGAACGCAACATAACATAATTTCAGGTGCAATTTTCTTTACTTTTTGTTTTTATTCAAGTCATGAACAACATGACTTGAGTGGGCGATGCCGCATATCCAAACAAAACATTTCAGGTGCGACTTGTGATAGTTTTGCTAGACTTCCAGCTTGTAGCATTAGCTTGTAGCATTAGTTTGTAGCATTAGCTCGTAGCATTAGCTCGTACCGTTAGCTTGTAGCATTAGCTTGTAGCATTAGCTTGTAGCATTAGCTCGTAGCATTAGCTCGTACCGTTAGCTTGTAGCATTAGCTCGTAGCGTTAGCTCGTAGCATTAGCTCGTACCGTTAGCTTGTAGCATTAGCTCGTACCGTTAGCTTAGCATGTTGTATCATTGAGCATTTTGTGTTTCCTTGTCCACCTTACAAAGTTCCTCAGAACAACATTTTTGTGTTTGTCTTGTAGATAAAAGAGCATTTTGTGTTTTTCTGGCTGAATTCGACATGTTAGCAGAGTTTAAAGCTCCAGCAGCAGATCATTGTTGAGATAAGCGGCTGCAGTCAGAGGGAGTGCTACAACTATGGCAAATACGAACGGGTCGGTTCATATCGCTTTTGAGGCAAATTGGTATCTTTAAATAATGTTAATAATGATAATATCAAGTTGGGGATTATTTCCACAACCCTAGTTCCTGTTACATAGTTTGTAACTGGGGAAAAAAAGCCTAAAAAGTCTTTATTCTGGGAGAACAGATGTGGAAACCAGGAAAGTTTTGTCTCTTACCTGTGGCAGGGAAGGAGCAGGGGCCAGATTGACATCGTTCTGAGCAGGGAACTCCCCGACTATTGGACCTGTGAGACAGTTCAGGAAACGTCAGCGTCAACGTGGACTAAAGTGTTTAAATGAAGAGCACAGGTCTACAGATACTCACAGGAGTCCATCTCTCTGGAGAGGACATGAACAGACACCTTGTGTCTCTTTGGAGCTTCCACTGTGAGCCGCTCCTGTGGACAGAGACAAGTTCAGGGATCAGGGTAGTTTGTCCTGTGAAAACGGCGCCGGTAGAGACAGGCGCTAGCTTTAATATTAACCCGATCCTTCGGGACGGAGCATCGTCCCATTATCAGGGTGTAATATTTCTGTTATTTTTCTTAATGCATTTTCCTAACAGTTCAGACTTCCATCTAAGACTTGTTTCCAGTATTTATGTTTTAAAACGAAAATCAAAAACAGAGCCATCACTGTTGAGGTCCAATGCTCCCGTTCATCATCTGCGATTAAATGTGGAACATCTTAAACGTTTCAATTCAGTAAATTCAATTTTAACTCATTACCGTTAAGAGTTTGGGGGTAAATTTACACAAGTGAAGCTGCTGTTATAGTTGTAATTGCTGTGCAATGTTTTCCCAGATGGAACCTATTTTCCTTGATTCCATTAAAGGGGACATATGCTTTTCAGATCCTCCTATTCACATTTAAATCATTCATTCGTAGTCTTTATAAAGAGGAACTGCAACGTTTTGGCCTGAATTCCTCGTTAATTTACCCTTTTATCCCCCCATTCTGAGGTGCGCCTGAGAACAACTCGTTTTGGTACTGTCTCTTTAAATCTAAAGGAGGCACTTTATGCCCCGCCCCCCTCCAGGTCACAGAGCCCTCCTCTCCACCCTGATCGGCCATTTTTGCAGTTTGCTGGTCGACGGTGTAATGAACAACAGACTTATCCGCTTCTAGCTTTAGCATCATTCTGCTTGGACTACAAAAATCACTCATAGTAATAAAAATGGCAGATTTGTGAAGTTTGTAGACTGCAGCTCTGCAGCAAATACTGTGACGTAATTATTAAAAAAATCATAATAGAAAATTTAACGGTTCTAAAAATATGACCCAAACAGAATAGAAAGATGTCTACGCAGCACCTGAAGGAACTACATTCAACATGTGTGCACTCCTAGAGACTCCAGGTAAACGGGAAAATGCATCTAATTTACAGATTTACACAAATTTTGACTTTGTTACTAAGATTTTAAACTGTAACTACTTTGTAATAATGTGAGATTAATTGTCCAATACCTTTATTAAACACCCCTGTCCGCTTTTGCATTGGCCAAAGGTTACAGTTAAAAAAACACATTAAGACTCCTTTTTGTTGTTGTCTGTCAGCATATTTTATCTTTAACTTCTTAAACCCGTCTGGTCCGATCTCGGGCCAAGCAGAGCCACTCCTATTTTAATCAGGCTTTTAAAGTAGGTCAGAAACATTCACGTTTTTTCTTTCCTAAAATACCTCCAAGGAAGAGGCTTTAATGTTTATAGAACAAGTCCCCAATTTTTTTTTTTCACAAATACTTTCAGTTTTACAGGATTTTTAAACACACAAAATGCCATTCAACTGTTTAACAAACATCGCTGAGTCTCAGAAAAATGCTTCACTGCGCAGACATATTTAACTCCACCCCCCACAAGGTCGGTAGAATTAAAAACTAGAGCGTCCTACCTTTAAGGCCAGGTACAGCACGACTCTCTCCCAGCTGTTAGTTTTGTAATCGCCGTGCACAAACGGAGCTGACAAAACTCTCCCTGCTGCTGCTGCTGTGTGCACAGTGATGCATGGGCACTTTCTCAAGAGCTGCAGCTGTGACCAATTAACCTCTTTCTCAGCACTTTTATTTGACCCGCTTCCTTTTTTATAAAAAGGTGAAAAACACATTTGGAACAGTTTTGGCACGTTTGGATAAACTGTGCCGAAATCAGAGGTCCGCCTCTCACACTGCCTACTGAAACCTTTGTGAAACGAATATGCTTCAGCTGATTCCGTCCAGATTTGCTGCAGCTATTGTCAAGATGTGGATCTAACAAAGTCTGAGGCTTCTCCTATATTTTCCTAAGGGCTTTCATGTAGTTTCGCTGTGCTTATTTTGAAAAATATTTAGGCGAGGTCTCTAAAAAATAATTTTCAAGTGGAACCACAACTACAAGTTGTACCGATTTTAATCAGAATCAGAAATACTTTAATAATCCCAGAGGGAAATTGTTGTTTCAGTGTTGTTTTTAATGCCTTAGTGTCACACAAAAAAAACAAAATTTGACATTTAAAATGTATACATTCGTATCAGATGTGTAATTTCAGGGGGAAATGGCTCTTAAAATCTGGGCTTAAAGGTTTAGGCCCAGGGAGAAATCATCATCAGGGGGTTGAAGACCTGGACTCTCCACAGACGTGAACAGAGCCGTCCTGCCAGCTGAGCCAGTCCTGTGGAGATTTATTCATACGGACGGACCTTATCGCCGTCATTTTAAATTGAAGATTTGGCTCATCTGCAGACAGAATCCGCATTTATAAAAAAAACAATAAACTGCTTCTGTGACTGCTGCTGTTGCATCATTAGAAATGCATTAGGTTTGTTCTGCATGGGGGGCTTTAAGGCTCTCTGCTGCGCTGAGATAAAACCAAATCTCCCTGTGGCCGTGTCTCTGACTGCCGTTTGAAGACGGCCGGCTGGCCTTCATTAGAGCAGCCGATGTGCTGAGGGCGCCCCGTGTCAGCGCCGCCTCCACGGCTATGAATAGACGCAGGATCTACGCTGCGAGGCCAGACTGAATCCAATCAAACGACGGCCGTCTGGACACACTCATTCAGGCTCTATGGCCCAGGATATTAGACCAATGATGGCCTTTCATCTAAAATGCAATTACTGTGCAGTCATTGCAGTGTAACAATGATAATGGGAGACATTAGGCAGTCTGACATCATTATTAAACTGTCATCAACAGCTACCTGACATTTGAGAACAAAATATTGTCCTAAAATGTGATTTCAGAGTTTATTAGATTTTAGCATCAAAGGAAGTCGTCTTAATTTATGCCTGAACTGAATAAAAAAAATAAAAAAACCTAAATGTCAGATCATGGAGGGAAATAATTTGTCTCCTCTGGGCTCCATGTTCTGTTTAATGAATCAAATATTCATTTTTATTTTTAAATCCTCATTACACAAAACAAGGTCTGTCATACCATGTAAGAACAGGAGGTTGAAGAACATGTCTTATATCTTATAATATAAGATATAATATGTGTAATATAATGTATTATATCTAATATTACACGTTAAAAATAGAAAATTTGTTTTATCCATTTTTATTTATTTCATAAAGTCAGTGATAACGTGTCCTGTTTGTTTTAAAGCCTCATTAACCTCGTTGCAATTTGCAGTTTGTGCCACTAGATGGCGCTACACATGCAAGACGTTAAATCCTAAATCACGTTTCCATTGCAGGAACTTTCTGCAGGTCCTGCCATTATTTATCCATCTCCAGATCCTCTGCATCTGCCCAGGTAAAAACTAACTGGAAAATTTACCCAGAATGCAACCCTGGGAAGAAAGCAGTAGTTTTGATGCTGTCCTGAACTCTATTAAGAATGAGAAGAATATTTGCAGCATTATAATTCAGTTATCTGTGTTTAAACCAGTGGCTCTCAAACGTTTTTCTTTGCGCCTCCTCTTTAAGAAGGAAATATTTTTCAGACCCACCAATACCAGCAAAGTGAGTCACAAATGTAACTTTAATCGTTTTAATGCATTAAAAGGGAAAGCGCACAACTAATTTGGCTTTTAATCAGCAAAAATCCATATAAATCCATATTCTGGAAAAGTTTAATAACCTCACATCAAAAATTAAAGCGTTCTCATAATTCAGTTTATAAATACAAAGGTGGCGGTGCACCCAGTGGGAAGCGGCATGTTGCCTCGCTATTTCTGATTACAGTAGCCGAAAAGGGACAAACTTGTCAGCCATACGCGTTTTCCCCTCCTGTCTCCTATATGAAAATGTGTGGTTGGTGGAGGAGGAGTAGAAAACAAGCAAAGACGACCGTAGATCTTTTTTTTTCCTGTTGAAATGGAGGACCATCCGTACTCTTTGCTCAGCGAGACGGAAGAGAAAGTAGAAAAATAAGTAATAACCGAGAGAAAACTATCCGCTGATTGCAAAGGCCAATGTTGGCGTATTTGTTGTGTGGGATAATGAATGGGATATGACTGTCTTTGTTTTGTCAGTGAGAGGCGAGAACGGAGGGGAGAAACAGGGCAGGTGGCTGCAGCTGGACCGTGGGGTGTGATTACTTCCATCCATGTAATCTCAGCACTGTTTCTCAAATAAAGTCATGGAACTTCATCACTTCACCGCTTCCTTATTCAATAAGTCTTGGAGCTCAGTTATAGTTAGACTTTCCTACTACAAAGAGCAAATTAAAAATCAAAGGAGAATCCCCATAAAATCTGTGAAAATATTTCTAACTCTTGAGAGATTATTGTTCCTATCCCAGCGGCTGCCTCTAAGGCCGGCAACATCTGGCACACGTGTCCCGTCCATCAAACCAACTCAAGGTGCATCCTACTCACTCTGTAGAAGTTTATTATGTTTTCCTTTGTCAGCGTCTTCAGATGTGCAACTTCAATGTTATCTGCAAGTCAAACAGAAGCGTCAACACAATTAGCTGGAGGCAAGAAGCTGTTCAACTCCATTAATTATGGATGAGCCTGCTGAAAAACGGTTGGAAATTTAGTTACAGGCCAAAGATTTTTTAAGATCCTCATATACTTTAAATCACAAATTAGCATTTTATGTGACAGACCAAAGAACATAAAAGTGGGAAGCCCTTAATAATCAAGCTCCATCATATATCAGAGCTCTGATTACCCCGTATGTTCCTAACAGAACACTTTGCTCTCAGACCGCAGGTCTGCTGGTGGTTCCTAGAGTCTCTAAAAGTAGAATGGGAGGCAGATCCTTTAGCTATCAGGCTCCTCTCCTGTGGAACCAACTCCCAGTTTTAGTCCGTGAGGCAGACACCCTGTCTACTTTTAAGACTAATCCTAAAACTTTCCTTTTGACAAAGCTTATAGTTAGAGTGGCTCATGTTACCCTGAGCTATCTCTGTAGTTATGCTGCTATAGGCTTAGGCTGCTGGAGGACATCAGGGTCTATTTCTCTCACTCTACTGAGTTCTCCTACTGTTCTCCAATTTGCATTGTTGTTATTTCAACTTTTAGTTCTCTGTCATTTTTTTTCTCTTCATAGAAGGTACACCTGGTCTGGCGTTCTGTTAGCTGTGACATCATCCAGGGGAGGCAGATCATCCTCTATTACCATATAGCATAGAAAGTACTCCTGGGTCAATGTGAGCTTCTGTGCTTTCTGTGTCTCTGCTCTGTCTTCTCTAACCCCCAGTGGGTCGAGGCAGATGAGCGTTCACACTGAGCCTGGTTCTGGTTCTGCTGGAGGTTCTTCTCCCTGTTAAAGGGTAGTTTTCCTCTCCACTGTCACTTCATGCATGCTCAGTATGAGGGATTGCTGCAAATCCATCAATAATCAGACGACTGTCCACTGTGGCTCTACGCTCTTTCAGGAGGAGTGAATGCTGCTTGGAGAGACTTGATGCAACCTGCTGGGTTTCCTTAGAGAGGAAACTTTCTGACCAACCTGGAGGATCTGATTGAGTTTGAATTTGGAAAGAGCCTTGACATGACATGTATCATGAATTGGTGCTATCTAAATAAAACTTAATTGAAAAGTAGCACCTAGCAGTGACGTAGAAGGAAAAGGTTTCAAGTAAGCCTTCCTGAGTCGGTACTTTGTAGACCTGCTCCTAACAGACAGAGTCAGCGTTTTCCGGCCAGGTTTGTGCCCACGAACAAGTCGACTTGAGGGTATACCCGGACATGGATCAGAGTTTGCTAGGGGAAGTACCTGTGGCTCTTACCTCTGTCAAAGTTATACTGCTGAGAGATGATCTCCCCCCAATACTTGGCGCACTCTGCGGACAGCTTCTTGGGCTTGTCCAGGCGCCGGATGGCCAAGGCCTGGATGTGCTTCTGGAAGGCCTCGTCGCTCATCTCCTCCAGAGTCGTCTTCATGGTGTAGAGGAAGGCCTCCACGCGGCTCTCCAGGTAGTGGGGGGCCTTCTCGGACTGGATGATGAAGCGCAGGCCTTGCACCCCATTTGCTCGACGGAGGCCGCTGAAGACGATGTAACCTGGGAGGTAGGAGGGGAATCGGATGTTAGATAAATTTGGGAGTCTCCAAGTGGGCTTAGACACCCCGTCTATTTTTAAGACTAATCTTAAAACTTTCCTTTTTGACAAAGCTTATAGTTAGAGTAGCTCATGTTACCCTGAGCTACCTCTATAGTTGTGCTGTGATATGCCTAGGCTGCTGGAGGACATCAGGGTCTAATTTTCTCACTCTACTGATTTCTACTGTTCTCCAGTTTCGCATTGCATTACATTGAAATGACTGTCGTCATTTCAGCTTTTAACTTTTTGCTCTCTCTCTTTTCTCTTCATAGTAGGTACACCTGGTCTGGCGTTCTGTTAGCTGTGACATCATTCAGAGAAGACGGCTCACCCGCTACTTCCATCTAATGTAGAACAGATTACTGGATCAATGTGTGCTTCTGTGCTTTTTAGTCTCTCTTGTTGCGTCTCTGCTCTGTCTTCTGTAACCCCAGTCGGTCGAGGCAGATGACCGTTCACACTGAGCCTGGTTCTGGTTCTGCTGGAGGTTTTCCTCCCTGTTAAAGGGGAGTTTTTCTTTCCACTGTCGCTTCATGCTTGCTTAGTATGAGGGATTGCTGCAAAGCCATGTACAATGCAGACGACTCTCTCTGTGGCTCTACGCTTCTCCAGGAGTGAATGCTGCTTGTCGGGACTTTGAAGCAATCAACTGGTTTCCTCATATAGGACATCTTTGACCAATCTGTATAATCTGACTGATTTTGACTTTGTAAAGTGCCTCGAGATGACATGTTTCATGAATTGGCACTATATAAATAAAATTGAATTGAAAAAATTGAATAGATAAAGTGTCCTACTGGGAATAGAAAATCAGCAACAGAAAAGATGCTCTGCATTGCAACGCTTTTTTGATCCCTTTCAAGCCAAGTAACTTGGATTAAACGCTGAAATTTCCCCTCAAATAATATTTGTCGCACGAATAAATATTTAGAATTTGAGGCTAAATAAATACGCTGTAGCTTTTCCTGCCTCCATCGGTGCTAAAACTGTAAAGCGTGTTGCGTGTTGGCGCTGGGCGGCCTCACCCAGCTGTTCTTTGGTTCTCAGCGTATTGAAGCAGGGCTCCGAGACGATCTGGCAGAAGAGCTCCAGCAGCATGTTCTCGTTGGTGGCCTGCATGTCCGTCTGGTAGTAGATCTCAATGCCGCAGTTGTTGTGAACCTCGTTCCTCTGCTGGTAAACGTACCAGCCGCCTAAGAGGATAAAAAAATAAAGAAATACATCCATGTGGCGTTAGCATTACAGCAGGAAGCTTTCACTTTAAAACTAATGCAACATGAGACAAAGTGATAAGTTCAGATTTACATTTGTGGTCAATGTTTGCTGAATTCACTTTGCTGAACCTAATTTTGCTCCAAACACAGCTGCGCGTCTTTTTTTGGTGTCATTGTCGGCTTTGCACATCCACAGACTTATTGTAACTTGGGCTGGACGATGATTCAATAACAATATATATCGATCGATAGACGTATATCGATGATAGAAAAAAAAGGGTCAATAAAACGTTCAACGTTCTTCATGCATTCTAGTTATGTAGATTAATATTACAGTCCACTGCAAAAATAGAACAAAAAAAAAAAAATCAGTCAAATTATCTTGAAATGAGTGTGTTTGTCCTTGATTTGATTTAAGCAGGTAAATAATATGATTTGCCAATGGAATGAGTATTTTGATCTCCAAAAAAGGGTATTTAGACATTCTGCCCGTTCCTATTTTTAGTGCAAAAATCTCATTCCATTGGCAAATCATATTATTTATGTGCTCAAATCAAGGACAAATACATTCATTTCAAGATAATTTGACTTATTTTTGTCGTATACTTCGTTTTTGCAGTGACATCCTCCCAACCAATCACAAACGCAGACCCAGGGAGGCTCCGCCCCCTCCAAAGAGTTCAGAGAGCACGCGTTCTTTTTTATTTTTTAAATGATAAAAAGAAGTTTTGGGGAAAGTTGGTTGAATAAAGGGTTGAGTTTGAATTCAGCGTTTATGTCTTTATCTAAAAATAGGTAATTAAGCAACAAGCATAAAATGGCCAGGGCTGCACTTAAAATATATGTTTTGAATTAGTTGATAATTATCGATATCCATCAATATGACTTTTTAATTTTATCGATATGCTTTTTCTTTTTTTTTTATATCACCCAGCCTAAATTTGAACCCATTCGTCTGTCTTCAAGCAGCTCAAGCTCAGTCAGATTGGATGGAGAGCATCTGTAAACATCCATTAGCATTTCTTGCCACAGATTCTCAACCGGTGTGCAAGCCTGGACTTTGACTAGGCCATTCTGACACGAATATGCTCTGGTTGTATGTTTTAAGGTCGTTATCCTGCTGGAAGGTGAACCATCCAACCAGAATCGACTCTTCTGCAGCGTCTGCATGCACCTTCCCGTCCCGGTTGAGGAACAGGATACCCACAGCATCAGGAAGACGTGCATCACAGGCTTTCTGCCGCACAGTGCGACTTCAGCTTGTGCTGCTAATGTGTAACCACAGCACAGAAAATGAAAAAGTGCATGAACAGATAAGGCACTACAACGACTTAATGTAGGATCAGAGTCGCTCTCATTTGCCCTAAAAAGGGTACAACTGTATTTCTTGGCTGCCTGGTGCACCTTCCACGAACAAACAAAACAAGGAGTTTCAATGTTTTATACCTAAACAGCAACATTCAGACAGAGGTCGGCGGCTCCAGCATTGCAGCCGTATTCTCCTAAATGTCAGCGTCTTGCTTTAAAGCCAAGTGCCTCCAAAATGAACCCTTCAAATCATCTGGAGGAGTGGAGCCCCGGAGAAAAGCCGTCTCTCCGTCAGCTCCGTCGTCGCGAGTGAAATTCCCTTTGAACTGGAGCAATGAAGGAGGCTTTATATGCACTTGCTGACTGAGCTGGATGGCTGCGCTCTCAGCACTCCTGCTTCCCTCAGCATAGGTGCAGGTTTTACTGCTTAAGCACAAAAAGTAACAGATTTTTCTGCAGACGCTGTGTTTGTGTGAGTCTGCAAAGCGCTGAAATGAAGAGCAGCAGATTTAACACTGACAGAGAATACGACGCCATCACTGGAAACATGGAAACGGGACACTGGGGCGCTCCGAATTCTGCTCAAACTTTGAGCTGTGAAGGAAGAAAGTGCAGCAGCACCTTCTTTAAATATTAACTATATATCAGAATTTTGCAGAAAACAAAAACCTAAGCAGCAGATTTATGTGGTTCTCAAGAAACTTTTCATCCCGTAAACAATACAATCGACAAATAACCTCAGTTTCAAAGCGCTTATTTTAACTGCTTTTAGCTCAGAGTAGGGATGCAAGTTATCACTTAATTAGTTAATCTAAAGTTGATTGATATTATCGATCGACTTACAATCGATTCATAAGCAACCATTTTCTTAAAAACCCAAGTTTTCTCTTGTATCAAGAGGGTCTTTCCATAACATGAAGGGCAAATTTTTTACACTATGCTGAATTTTAGAAGAGGCACATCAGTATATTTTAACAGTTTTTTTGTACCACCTGTATTAAATACTGACTGAATAAACAGAAAATGTAGTTTTCTCACACATACTCAATACAAACAATTAGGTTCTTCTATTATGTTACAATTTCTTGCGTGATGCCCTCCACTTACATCCTTGCCTTCTGAGCACATAAGTGAGATTTGGTTGAGAAGTTGACTCTGCTCCGCCATTCAGCCCGGTCAAAGGGAAGCCATTGCGCTGAGATCTTTAGGAGCTTGTTGAGTGTTTATATTTAAAAACAGAACCGCATACGCATCCTTATTAAACAGTGCAAAGGTAATCCCACACCGGACTCCGTTTGCACCACTTCATCTTTGCGTACGCCATTACTTTCTCTTACATACGGATGCAGGAGCGCTGGGAAATGACTACGACCAGCGAAGGGATGAGTAACAAAGATCAAGCTGTGTGTGACGAGAGAAGACCTACCATCTGGGACTTGCACCTCCCTGTAGCGAATCAGCTGGCTGGGGAGGAGGGGCTTGGTGTGGGCGTGCTCGATGAGCGTGTCCTCCACCATTTGCATCATGCTGAGAGCCGACTAGAAACGGGCACAGGCAGAAAAAAATTGGTCAGGGGGACGTTTGCCTCCAAGCACCTTTCATTAATCCTCCTTAAAACTGATTCGTTTCAGTTTCAGTAAATTTTATACAGGTCAACAACTGCATGTTTTTAAGTTTAATACATCAAAATGACCGAAAATCTAAATTGTTCAGCTATAATTTAACATCAACATAATTGAGCAATGCTTTATTGATCCCAAAGGGAAATTAAAGATTGTTATATCACTTTTTTTCCAACAAGTTTTTATAGATGGTGATGGCTGCAGACAGGAAGGGTCTCCTGTAGCGGTCTGTCTGACAGCGGATCTGGAGAAGTCTCTGACTGAAGACTCTGTTGTTGTACAGCAGTCTGATGAAGAGGATGCTTAAGGTAATCCATAATGTTCTTCATTTTCACAACCATCTCCAGGGGTTCTAGATGGACCCCCAGAACAGAGCCGGCCTTCTTTGTCAGCTTAAGGTTTTAGGTCAATGGTTCTGATGCTGCTGCCCCAACAGATGATCGCAGAGGAGATCACTCTCCACTTATAGAAGATCTGCAGCATCTTGCTTTTTTATTTATGCTCCTCCGCTTCCTTTCCAATAATAGAAAGAGTAATTGACCCATTTCTGTTTCTCTTTAAATCTTTTGCTTTGTTCTCTATGCTCCGCTTCTTCTCCATCTCAGATGTACCAGACGACTGCAGTCATGTTGCTAAGAGGCAACAAATGCTTACAGCTCTCCAAACTAGGTCTGTCACGATAACCAATTCAGCTGGACGGTATTTTTCTTCTAAAACTTATTGCACTATATTCCAAAAAAAGTAAAACAAAACAACTGGACTTGTTTGAAGACATTTCGCTTCATATCCAGAAAGCTTTCTCAATTCAGAATGTCTGGAGTAGTGTGGAGTAGCAAACTTTATAGTACTGCCCAACAAAGGCCTTATAGTGGCTTAGATGACATACAAATTGAACCGAAACAGGTCCACCGCCTTAGTAATGGGGGTCGTTAAAATCATTGTACGCCTGCAAATTAAACCAAAACTGGTCCACGCCTCTGAAATGGGGAGTCGTTAGGGTCTTTATTGGCCTGGCTTACAAAAGCGATGGTTTGATCACCCAACATCGCTCTTGTAAGCCAGTCCATAGGAAGCGAAACTTCTTCAAACTTCGGAAAAAAAGTCCAGTTGTTTTGTTTTTTAACTTTTTTTTTTTTTTTTTGGATTGACCATGACCTGGATGACTGAGAATCTTCACCACCTTATTGCAATAAATCATATTATTGTCATTTGAAGATCTTTCTTTATCAACCGATATGATAATGGCATAACAACGCAGGAACATCCTCTCGACCTACCGGCTCAGACAAATTACTGTATTTTTCGTACCAAAAGGCGCATTAAATATTCTTCCCAAGTGCGTAATATCACTCCACCCCTTCATACACAGCTCTAGTCGTAAAACCAAATACGACAACTACTTACAATAACATCATTATCATCATCATCATCATTCTTTTTTTCAGATTCCTATTATTTTAAATGTCATTTATAAAATTGTGATTATTGATCATTAATCCCCTTTACAATTTGCAATTAGGACAGTGTTCCTACAGCATAAGGCAAGTTCAATTCAAGACTTTTTAAGACCTTTTAATACCACTTAAAATAAAAAGTTAAGACCAACTTCACGATAAACAAGATAAACCTGTTTGCGACAACTTCACCCAAATGTTTATTTTAACATAAATCATTATTTTCTGGCCCAGTAGACATGTTTAAAAATTTGAAAAACATTCCATATATGAAGAAAGCTAAAAAAATAAAAATAAAATTATAGATATATTTTTAACAACTACTGAACTGAATTCACAAACTTTGTTTTGTTCCCTACTAAGATAAACTATAAATCAGTTTTAAAAACCACAACATAACCAGTGCCAACTCTTTTTCGCAGCTATGGTCCGGCCGCAACAGATTTTACTGGTTCTGCTATCGGGACGGAACCAATAATGGTTACATTGAGCCGTTCAGTAAATTTAAAAAAAATATAAATTGTGTCAATTATTTTACCGTTTGGTAAGGATTACAAAAATAAAATCCAATTTATGACCTGGTAACAATTTTAGGACCTAAGAAAGACTAATTTAAGACATTTTAATGCCAATTAAGGCCTTAGTTTTATAATACAGAATTCAATGCCTTTTAAGACTTTTTAAGGATCCGCGGGAACCCTGTAGGAAGCATCAAGAAAACAAAATGTTGTTTTCCAAAGCGAAACAGAGACTCAAACAAACCTCCTTGGTGATGTTGCCGTGGAGCAAGGTCTCGATGTGTAACCGTGACAACAGCTGAGGTATGAAGGCCCGAAGGCGCACGAGAGTCACATCTGCAACACAGATCAAAGACAGAAGTAATCGATTATAGAGCAGCTCTTTAATTTAAATAGCTTCTGTCCAAACTTTATTCATTTTATAGTAATAGCCACCTGTACATATATTCATAGTACATGTAAACTCTGTTATAATAACAATCATCTGTATACTGTGTTATTGTACATATCTGTAAAACTCTACTCATAGTAATATCCACCTGTATATTATATTCAGTACATATCCAGCTGTAAATTTAGTTCACAAAACTAGTTATCTATATATTATATTCATAGGACAGATCTATCAGTAAAATTCCGTTTATAATAGTATCCATCTCTATATTTTTTTCAATAATAATCCATGTCCTGTACATATGGAACCATTATTTATCCTGCACTTGCTGCTATTGCACTTCTGGTTAGACCTAAACTGCATTTCGTTGCCTTGTACCTGTACCTGTGTAATGACAATAAAGTTGAATCTAATCTAATCTCTCAGCAGCTCCTCTCATGAATTTAGAGCAGCAATCGGGTGTTGGACGGCCACGCAAGCTGCTGGAATACTCAGAAATCACATCATAATATAACGTATATAATAATATAATAAATATAATAAGCTACTATATATCTAAAATGAGAACAAGAAACCTCACACTGTAAAAAGAGAACTAAAAATAAGTAAAATGTTCTTGAAATGTATGTATTTACCCTTGATTTGAGCAGGTAAATAAGATTATTTGCCAATGGAATGAGTATTTGTACCCCTAAAATAAGATAATTAGATATACTGCACTTGAAATAAGATGATAGAGATGAATTGTTCCTATTGTAAGTGCTAAAATCTTATTCCATTGGCAAATAATCTTATTTACCTGCTCAAATCAAGGGTAAATGCATTAATTTCAAGAAAATTGTACTTGTTTTTAGTTCTATTTTTGCAGTGCAGAATGGAGTCAGAGAGAGCTGCTGGGCTTTGAAAAACAAAACAATCCAGACCACAGCTGTTGGAAAACGCAGTTAAATAAAAAAAAAAAAAAAAAGAAATTAGGATTTAAACTGAGCAACGAGAGCAGAGAGAAACTAAAACTTTATTGCTTGCCTCTCACCTGCTTGTTTCTGATTAAGACGCCTTAAAAGGCAGAAGGGAGGGATATTTTTATTTATTATTTTTTTTTTAAATGAGAGCAAAGAGAAATGCAGACTGTCTCACCATCCAGGGCCTCTTTGAGCTCATCTTTGGTCCAGGCGACCTCAGTCATCAGGAGGCGGAGGTAGTATATGGCGTGCTGGTGAGGCTGCTCGGCTCTGAAGTTGTTCAGAGACCTCATGTACTGGACGGAGAGGGTCAAAGATGTTAGCTCAACATTAAGACTTTGTTCAAATGGAAGGGAAAAAAACTAAATATGCTGACATTAGGCACACAGAAAAGTTTCATTAAAGCTTTGCAGGGCAAGCGTCCACTTACTGCTTCTTTGATGATGTCAAAGCGCTTCTCGTCTATCTCGAACGTTGCCATCTTCTCTATGATCTTCTTCAGCAGGATGTGCTGCTTGTCGTTGTAACCTTTGACTGAGAGCTGCAGCAAACAGCAGCAGAGAACAAGAGATAAAACAAGAAATTCTCTCAGGGAAAAATAAAGCCAGAACAAATGCTTTAAAAGCAAAGAGTTGAGTTTTTTTTTTTTTTTTTTTTGCACATTTTGACATCAGCTTTACTCCAGGAGTGAATTTATGACTGTAATGTGTCCACATGTGAAAGATGAAGGTGACCAAACTGATGAGAAGCTATCAAAGGCAGATTGACCAGAGGTTTTAGAACATCTGTAAAAAAAAAAAAAAAGTTCCTGCAGATTTGAGGCCAAGCTTATCGGCTCCAAATTCCCAGCCAATCCCCCTAAAAACGTGAATGATTTAACTAATACTATACTAAACTAAACTATACTAATACCTAGTATAAAGGAAGGGAGGAAGGCAAAATAGAAGGCAGGAAGGAAGGAAGGAAGACAAAATAGAAGGCAGGAAGGAAGAAAGGAAGGAAGGAAGGCAAAATAGAAGGAAGGAAGGAAGGAAGGAAGGAAGGAAGGAAGGAAGGAAGGAAGAGGAAGGAAGGAAGGAAGGAAGGAAGGAAGGAAGGAAGGAAGGAAGGAAGGAAGAAAGGAAGGAAGGAAGGAAGGAAGGAAGGAAGGAAGGAAGGAAGGAAGGAAGGAAGACAAAATAGAAGGAAGGAACGAATGAAGGAAGGAAGGAAGGAACGAATGAAGGAAGGAAGGAAGGAACGAATGAAGGAAGGAAGGAAGGAAGGAAGGCAAAATAGAAGGAAGGCAGGAAGGAAGGAAGGCAAAATAGAAGGAAGGCAGGAAGGAAGGAAGACAAAAAGAAGGAAGGAATGAAGGAAAGAAGGAAGGAAGACAAAAAGAAGGAAGGAAGGAACGAATGAAAGAAGGAAGGAAGGAAGGCAAAATACAAGGAAGGAAGGAAGGAAGACAAAATACAAGGAATGTAGGAAGGAAGGAAGACAAAAAGAAAGGAAGAACAAAAGAAAGGAAGACAAAAAGACAGGAAGGGAGACAAAAAAGAGAGGAAGACAAAAAGGAACCAAGAAAGGAAGGAAGACAAAAAAGGAAGAAAGGAAACTGATGAACAGGCAGACATGATTAGGTGATGAAGAAAAGACAAAGGTACAGACAGATTGACGCATGGACGGATGGTTGGATGAAAAAGTGGACGGAGGAATGAAGAGAGGGATGGATGGACAGATGTTCAGCTGAACGGAGAACAAAGAAAGGAGGGACGGACGGATCTTTTAGCTTATGGCCAAAACTTGGCACCAACATTTTTTTCACACTCATCTTTACTTTTTCCAATAATACCAAGAAAGTAGGAAATAAATCAATTTAATTTAGGGGATTTCCCTTTCTTTTTCTCTTCTTTGTAATATCCTTCGTCGTTTACTTTCGCTTATTTAAGTTATTTAACGCCACAGAATGGACTCCAGTCCCTGCTTAGAGGTAAACAACCAGTTTTAAGCTGAACCAACATTGCAGCGTTAAAGTTTTAACACCAAGGCGTCCCCCGGGGGGAACAGAAGCAACCTAAACAAACGACTTTTTAGGAAGAATCAGGATATAAACATGAAACCATGTTCAAGGCTACTCTGTTGTGCATGTTTGACGCTCAGGTCCCTCATGAATTAAGCTAACGTCGCTGCCCCAGACAGCCAGCCGTCACGTCACTGCTGACGTAATCCCACCACCTCCACCACGACACGACGGTCATAAATTCACTGAGAGCAAGCTGATGACTGCTGCTTATCAAGTGGTCACAGAAAAATGCTGGTGAGGAAAGTCAAACGCAGGGAAGAAGATTCAGCAAAGCATAAACAAACGCATGCGAGACGCCCAGTAATAAAAGGTGTTTGGCAGCTAAAGAGTACAAGAAGAAACCCCCCCGCCACCCCCAAAACTCCAAAGATCAAGCAGAACGGAGGCAGGAAGTCAGAATCAGTGCGACACACTCCTGATGTGATTATAGATCCACTCCCAACAGGCCAGCCTCCTTTAACTCATTCATCAGATGAAACGGGACTTTTAGCTCAACTAATCTGCCTCCATTCTTCACAGAGTGGCTTTTTTCTCTTCACTTCAGGTAGAAGTAGCTCTGCCCGCTCCTCCAAACTCCTGAATGGGTTTTGCTTCACCATCCTCTCTAGGCGGTTATCATCCCTGTTGCTGGTGCACTTTTTTTTTCTTCCTTCCACTCAACTTTCTATGAATATGCTGCAACTTTTTCCCGGCCTTTCCATTTTGGGGAGACGCTGAACTTTGGGTTCTCATTTCCTCTAAATCACACGTGTCAAACTCGAGGCCCGCGGGCCAAATCTGCCCCTTTAAAAGCAATTTATCCGGCCCTCAAGAGCCAAAAAAAAGGCATTTCATGTCATAAAGTAGAGGCATTTGTCATTTTAAAGTGTATAAAGTGACTAAAACTGTGCCTCCTGTAGCTAATGTTGATTTTTTTTTAACTGTGTAGTAACATCATTCTGCCACTTTTTTATTTCTCACAACACATTAAAACAATCCAGAAATGTCCAAAAAGAGAAGAAGTGATGCGGAACGATGAGTTTAAAGTGTAGCTCACCCAATTATCATCTTTTTTTTGTTGCAGATAAACTAATGTAGAACATCTAATGTAGAACAGATTACTAGATCAATGTGTGCTTCTGTGCTTTTTTGTCTCTCTTGTTGTGTCTCTGCTCTGTCTTCTCTAACCCCCAGTCGGTCGAGGCAGATGACCGTTCACACTGAGCCAGGTTCTGGTTCTGCTGGAGGTTCTCCTCCCTGTTAAAGGGGAGTTTTTCTTCCCACTGTCGCTTCATGCTTGCTCAGTATGAGGGACTGCTGCAAAGCCATCAACAATGCAGACGACTCTCCCTGTAGCTCTACGGTTCCCCAGGAGTGAATGCTGCTTGTCGGGACTTTGATGCAATCAACTGGTTTCCTTATATAGGACATTTTTGACCAATCTGTATAATCTGACCCAATCTGTATAATATGATTGATTTGACTTTGTAAAGTGCCTCGAGATGACATGTTTCATGAATTGCCACTATATAAATAAAATTGAATTGAATTGAAATTAATAGACTGTTTAATCTGGGCCTAAGGGTGCTACTTTTATGTTCCTGTGCATTTATTATATATTTCTATATGAACTGAAATGAAATTCTGAGAATAAAATTGTCATCTATACACGAGCAACCAGCTCTTTTAATGACTTCATGACACTAAAGTGGCCCAAAATAGAAATGAGTTTGAAAGCCCTGCTCTAATTCATAACCGTCAAAATTACAAGAAATTAAAAAAGGTGTGAAACTATTTTACTTTGTGTGTAAAAAAAAATCTATTAAGTTGCTCTTAAACGAGTTGCACTATGTCCCTGTTTCTTCTTCCTCTTTAGGCGGTCCTGCTGCTTCCATGCGTCCTCTTCCTCTTCGTCTTTCCTTTTTTTCCAGCAAACGTATTCCCCAACCCTCATACATGTCTGTGCTTTGAAGAGACATCATGTTTCAAACTGCAGGTCACCGTGCAGGCTGATGAACACGTCAATCAAACTCAGCGTAGAAGCCCAAGCCATTTCCGTTGCTTCAAACTCCCCCCCACCCCACCCCACTGCCAGAGTAGCTCCATCAACCAGCCCAACACACCTCAAACAGCTTACTTACGAAGACAACACTCTTCCCTGAGGCTATGCCATACTTTAGCCCGGCCAGGCGGGCTGCATACGTATACTCTTTTAAATCATCCTTCAGTAACCACAGAAACAAGTGGGTCATGTTGCAGTGCGCAGGATCTGCGTAAAGGTAGCGACTAATGGGAGGAGAAAAAAAACAAAACAAACAAGGAACAAATAAATGGAAAATGTGTTGTTTGGGAGAGTTGGGAAGGGAAAACACAACAATGAAAAAAAAGGACAATACACGAAGAATGATTCAACCAAACTAAATATAGAGTATGTATATGCAGCCGCATAACCAGCCTTCTGGTTTCCTCTAAGGCAAAACTGGGGTCACAGCTGTAATCAGATTAAAACGGAAGTACTAATGAGGCGGGTAAGCCATGCAAAAAAAAAAAAAAAAGGACAGATGAAGGGAGAACAGAGATGCTGAATAAAACGGAGGCTAGACGGACCAAGCCTGGGCTGGAAGGCGACCTTTTTTCAGGATTTCTACACGGGAAAAAAAATCTATAATTTCATCCAAACGTGTTCAGAGCGAACACAAACCGTTCCAAATAATTAATAAGAACACGCCAGGGTGGAATAAACTAAAAACTAAAAAAAAAAAAGAAGAGGCAAAGCGTCTAGTCATCGCCTGTGAACCCAGGACATGGGAGTGGAGGCGGGTACATGGCGTCTAGGACGTGACGGGAGGGACTCTGCATACTTACATACATCCCATAGACGGTATTTTGGAGGTCATAGCTCAAGCCTGCTAGCTCAGCTGCATATGCATACTCGTTGAGGGAGTCCTTGAGGAGCTCCAGGTACAAATATGCCATGTTACAATGCAACGGGTCCACGTATGCAAACGGGCTGCAGGAGAGACATCAGTTACGTTTTTTCAGTTAAATTTCAGAGACAGTTTGATGAAAAATAACAAAAAAAGCACATTTCTTCATGTAACTTGATGAATCCTGTTTTGAATGTGAGCTACAATGCAAACACTAAAAAAATTGAACTAAAAATAAGTAAAATGTTCTTAAAATTAGTGTATTTTTCCTTGATTTGAGCAGGTAAATAAAATGATCTGCCAATGGAATAAGATTTTTACACTTAAAATAGGAACAACTCATCTCCATCATCTTATTTCAAGTGCAGGATATCTAATTATCTTATTTTAGGGGTAAAAATACTCATTCCATTGGCAGATAATCTTATTTACCTACTCAAATCTAGGACAAAAACACTAATTTTATGAACATTTTACTTATTTTTAGATCCGTTTTTGCAGTGTACCAGTCTTTTAAGACCAGCGTTTATCAGACACGTCACCACAGTGGCCCAATTTTAAGCCCATATTTTAGTTTGATGCGCATTAATTAGCAGGCAGGCCGTTTAATCGTAGCATTCTGTTGCTATAATGCAAGTTTTTAAAATCGAAATAAGAATTTGCTTTTATCTCGAGAACGTTAAAATCCAACTAGTGGCGTCTGAAATCCCCAAAACCTGCCGGTATTGTCAGGATTGCTTTTTTTGCTACTCCTCCACTGTTGGTTCCTAGAGAGCGCCAATAAATATAAATAAATTCAAAAATAGAATTAAATGCAGTTACTGTTACAGTTTTATTAAAACATATATATTAATAACACTTTTTAGTAGATAATGTCCTGATTAAGCTTCTTTAGGATTTTGTTTTAATATGTTATATTATTAAACATGTTTTTAAGGGCTAGGAGTATGTGTGTTTATAATTGCTGTAATATATAATCAAAGCCATCGTTAGCTAAAAAAAGAAAAGCCTGCAAGACGCTGTAAATACTAATTATTTATCATCATCATAATGGTACCACAATATAACGTGATTACATTTAAAATCACCCCTAAACGCTGTGCTGTGAAGACCTTTTTATCTCCTGAATGGAGAAACTTGTTAATAACGAGAAAAATGTTGCAGAAAATAAAATACCTGCAAAAACCAGGCAGGAGTGTTGACTTTTGTAATTAGTATTTTTTTTCTTAAAACACGTTTTAATTGAATTTCTGCATTCAGTCTTTTTGAGTTCAGTCCTGCAGTGGTTTCTGTAGCGGGTTCAAATCCTGGTTGCATCAGGAAGGACACCACGGGTAAAAACGCTGCCGGGTCTGTGTCCACGCTGTAAGGAAATGCTGTGGCGACGCCTGAATAAGGAAAAGGACTGATTAAAGTATTAAAGTACGGCTCCCCTTGTAGGACATTCCTGACCTTTGCACGGGGGTTATAAAAGAGGTCAAAAGCATCTCAAAGGTATCAGTCAGGAGGAGCACAGGTATAACTGTGACGTTACAAAATCTGGGCGCTTTTCCAAAATGAACGGATCGGGAAGACAGACGGCAGTCGAGGAAATTCCCAAGAGGCCGATAGCTACGCTGAAGGAGCTGCGGAGGCTCAGCAGACTTCCAGTGAGTCCGAGCCGTGCTCTAAACGTGACAAAAAAGAGTCCCTTAGATCGTGAATGAGCTAAACCTGAGCTTCCTCGCCACAGAGAGAACGCCATACCAGTGTTGTAGGACTCGAGTCCGAGACTCGAACTCGAGTCCGAGTCATTAGCTAAATTTAGAGACTCGTGACTTGACTTGGACTTGAGCACTGATGACTCGAACTTGGACTCGGACTCCTACATTCAGATCATTCTGACTAGGAAATTGAGAAAAAGACTCGACTATTTTTTATATCATATAATTTTAATGTCATTAGAATATTATTTGGTGTATGATTTTAATATCTAAATTATTAGTGCAATGTGGTGGAGTGTGGATTTTTTTTTAGTTTAAAAACATGAAGGCTATGCTTACTTTAGTGCGGAACTTCGACTTGATCAATAGCCACTCGACTCGGACTAGACTCTGATGAGTAGTGGATTTGACTCGGACTCGACTCGGATTTTCTTTTAATGACTTGGAATTGACTCGGACGTGAACACTGGAGACTCGAACCTGGACTCGGACTCGAGGCATAGTGACTTGACTACAACACTGCGCCATACCCACAGCGAGACAGGGCGGCCACAGTGATCATGATCAGCAAAAGCAGAAACCTGAGGACAAGAGATCTCCCCACAACCTGGCAGATTCAACAGACTCCAATAAAAAGACCTGAATGCAGAAGTTGACTCAAATCGGGGTTTAGCAAAGTCACTTCTGGTTATTTCAGCTTTTAGATCTATGCATTTTACCCCTCATACAGGATATATGTCACGTTTAAAGCTGGGGGAAACTTTAAGATGATTTATTTATGTCCCAAAAAACAAAAACAAAAAAAAGCCTAATGTGTGAATCTACTGTCTCCACGGTGTCCTGGTGTTGTTTTTTTATATTAGCCAGCTTGGCTGCTGGTTGAAACTGGGAGGTAACGGTGTCACGTGTATTCAGGTCTCCGTCTTAGAACGGCAACGCTACGCTGACGTTGCATTGTGTAAGTTAAGTTAGAAGCCAAAGCTGCCCTCTGAATTTGAAATGGTAAAAAAACAAACCTGAAGAACTCAAAGTTCAGGCATGCCTTCGGGAGGAAGAACTTGTCGTCCTGCTTAAACCACACCTTGCTCATTGCCGTGTCCTGGAGGAACACCAAACAAAGGATCGTTAGCTTAATTTTTACTCATCGCGTAAAAAAAAGAAGAAAAAAAGACATAAAACTCCAGATGAAGACAATCGAAATGCAGAAAAAGGTTTTTGAAGAGAAGTCGGCCAATCTGACAGCTTTTTGTGCAGGAAATGAATCGCGTTCATCATTACCGAACGCCCTGATGTCTCCAGCACAACATATCTACCGTATTTTTATATATCTACCGTATTTTTCGGACTACAAGTCACATCAGTGAAATAATGCGTCATAAAGGGGTAAAAAAAACATTTATAAGTCGCACCACTGAATGACATGGATCATTCCTGGGAGGATGAATGGAGTAAATTAGCAGCTTCGACCAGCAAGATCCAGCGCATTTAAAAGTCAGAATTACGCCTAAATCGGACCGTGAACGTAACGGTGCTACGTGCTAAGCTAACAGTAACGACACGGATCAGCCAGATTGTAACCCGCCTGAACAACAGAGCTGTAAGCTAGCGCTAGCTGCTATTAGCTTCACGGACAGCGCAATAACGGGGTTCTTCCTCGGTCATGGGGTCGGTTTGTTTCGCATAATCTGAAACGGCGACGGGGGCGAGGAAGACGTGTTCAGCTCAGCTCTTCTACTACGTCGGGACAACGGTAGGAGCGGGTAAATATCTCTCGTTCCGCTAAACTTGTTTTACTCCATGATTCACTGAATTTGGGGACGTCTGATCACGCTATTTTAAGTGGTACATGAGCAGGATGGCTTTCACAACACTGAGCTATATAATACACTGGAGTGCTGATTTTGCCGAAAAACTGAAGTCACTGGCCGCCATCTTGCTACCCATCCCATAGGATTTGGTTGCAACAACAAGCAGTTTTCTGGCTGTGTAAAAACGTTTCATAGGTAATTCTTCACGTCAGTGGATGTAGTACTACACTATCAACACTAGGAAATCAGGTGCTGAAATATTTTACATGTTTATTCATATATATAATATCTAATATAATATATTATCTATATATATATATATTATATATATATATATATAATAGTTATATATAATATTATATATATCATATATATCAAAAATGCAAAAACATTTCAGCACATGACTTCTCGCTACTTGATAGTTTTAGCAACATAACCATAAAAGTATATGGCCCATTTGGACATTTTAAAAGTCTAAGCCCCCCCCTGAACATGAGGAATAATCCTCGGTTATTTGATGCTGTAGCCGCACATACGTCCCTAGTTACTGGGGGGAGGAAATAGGGAGTACCAATATGGCGGCTGGTGACTTCAAAGTGACTCGTTCTAACAGCAGGCGACTAGCACTCCAGTGTATTATATAGCTCAGTGTTTCACAAGCCTAGAGCGCCCTCTTGTGGCTATAGACGATAATGTTTACTCCTTGGTTCATGCTGGTCAATATGAATTACTAGTTAAATTTGATATATAAGTTGCACCTGAATTTAAGTCGCAGGATTGGCCAAACTATATAAAAAAAGTGCGACTTATAGTCCGAAAATTACGGTACATGTCAAAGTTAGTGCTACAAACACTTTAACCATGACACTCACCTTGATTAAAGTTGGAACCGAAGGAGAGTCTTTCTCCAGGGGGTAGATTTCAAAGTTGGTTGGGATGAACTCGTTTCTCATCGGCAGCTTGAACTTGCCGTTGAGGTCAGCATTGGCCCATTTCTAAAAAAAAACAGGACATAAGAAGCGCCACATAAAACGAGCAGAATCCTCCTTCAGCTGTCAGACAACCCCTCCGCCACCAGAACGACTGCGACGCTCGGCGGCGCGCAGCTCGAGGACTCTGACCCGGTTCGGTTACCGTCATGCTCTCTTCTGAAATGGCCTCCTGCTTGTACTGCGTGCCGTACCACTCCTCCGTTTGGTCTGTTTGCCCTTCGAATGACTTTGACACCACTGCAACTCTGAAAAGGTTAAGAAGACAGAAAAAAAAAATCATTCATTAGAAAGCTTTGAATGAGCAGTAATTGTTCCCGGAGTGCCTGGGAACCCAAAAACTCCCTTTGTTTTAGATTTACAGTGACGCACAGATCCCTTCCCCACAGAAATTAAGACTATTGTGTTTTACTAAAAATGTTATTATATTAATTTACTGTTCAGCATATTTAATAAAAAAATAAAAAATACTGACCCAATTTGACGATTTTGGTCAACGTGGTAAAAAGTTTGGACACCACTGGTCTAGATAGACCAGATGAAGCAGTCCAAGCTTTTAAAACTCAATGTTCTCCAACAACAAGTTAGTGCTAAAGTTCTAGCATTTTCACACTGCAATCAAAGATTTTCTCTTTTTTTTTTTTTGACAATTAAATTGTGGTTCTCTTCCTAATGGCTACTGGGCCAACAAGGGACAAGTGCTGCAAATTAGCTGTTGCTATTGCACTATGATGCAAACATGCTGTTTTGTTCAGTTTGTCTATGTCGATGTGTGTCTGTCCCTACCAAAAAAACTTTAAAACAAAAAAAAAAAAAAAAAAAAAAAAACAAGAAGAGCTGCTAAGTGTTGTCGCGTCTCTGCATTCAGGGCACCACCGATGTTACTGTGGAGCTCTATGTTTGCAATAATCATTGGAACAGAATCATTCTTTATAGAATAATATTGTAAAAAAAAAAGACAGAATTCCTTACCAATAAAATTATCTTCTAAACATTTGTGTCTATATATCCAAATCTGCCAGAGAACTGACAAGCTCAGTAGCTAAATCCTCTTGAGGCATCTGTTTAAATAACAAACATCTTAAATCCCAGTGAGCATGTCCAGTACGCCCTCAGTAGACAGCTGTGGGGCACAAATCCTACGAACCCAAGCTCAGATCGTGCAATCAAAATACTTGAATTGCACACATTACATTTACGTTCTGTTAGATAGTGTGCGACTATCTAGGCTAGGCTAATTTATTTGTACAGCACATTTCAGTATAAGGACAATGCAAAGTGCTTCATGTGATTAAAACATTGGAAAATAAAAAGAGAATAAAAGCAAATAAAAAAAACTGTTGGAATAAAAGTAGGAAAATTTAAACAAAATAAAACATAGGAAAATGTAAACTAAAAGCAAGTATTAATTAGTAATGGTTGTCCTTGCTAGCTCATTGAAAGATTGATGTGAATCTTTTATGTTCCATAAATCACTATTAGAGAGCCTTTATTTGTACTTTTATGTATAAAAATGTAATTACATTTAGCTTATATAAAATGGATTTTCTAGTGTGTTGGTTTATGCTAATTCAAGTTTTTGTGCCCCACTTATGCCAGAGACGCCACTGGCTAGGAGTGTTTTATTAAGAGTGTTAACTGAGTCACTTTCTCTGCTACAAAAGTGGAGCGTTTTTCCATTTTCTATCTACGTCTAACTCGCTTTGTCGTGAGTTGTGTTCCTTTAACTTTTAAACGTATGCTGAAGACCGTAATGCTAAGCTAACTGCTTTAGCTTAGCGCAGCTTTAGCCACAGGATGATGTTTCTAATTCTGATGTAGTTGAATGTTGACACTATTGCCCCCTACTGACCAAACACCAACACTACAGCGTTCTGAGTACCTGAGATTAACAAGAAACAGCTTTGATTAAAAAATGTAGGGAGACAAATATAAGCAGTTAAAAACCTTCTTTGTTAAACGGGCATTTTGTTGAGTGTTTATTTTTATTTTAGTGTCATTTTATGTTATTTTAACTGTCGTTCTTTTGGTTTTCTGTACAATGTTTTGTAATGTTTTTGTCTGTGAAAGCCCCCCCCTAATAAACATACTTTAGTTACTTATATATAAATTAATATCTTGTTTTGTTTAGCCATGTCCTAAATAAATCCACCTGATAAAACCGAGCTAAAACAACTCCATCTGTAACAACTTCCTCCAATCTCGACACGATAAAAATGCGATAAATGGTGTCAAACTTTACAGTTAAGGAAGCAAAAATTTTTTTTATAATTTTTTAATTTCCCAATTTAAGTTTTTCACAATATTTGTTATGATAAAAAAACAAAACTTTCTTAGGATCCTATTTTAAAGATATTTTCTGTGTCCCACCGGGACAACGACAAATAAGGCATTATTATTTAGGTTCCATTTTGAAACAAAGCAGAACGTAATAGTGAAGTGGAAGGAAAATAATCCATGGATTAACATTTTGTTTAATGTCATAATGTACAAAAATATCTGAAAAGTCAGACGGGCATAACATCCGTTCCCAAAACAAAACAGGAATGTCTTCATTAGAATAATAATAATCATATTTATTTGCAATTGCAACTTTATAAACTTGTCCTCTGCACTTAAATCATCACTTTTTAGAAGCAATGTATGAATAAGGAGCATCATGGTGTAAGAATGCCCCGGTTTTTTACCTGTCTCTATATTTGCACTGGACACTATAGCATATTTTGTGCCATAATTAGTCATCACAAAATTTGACATTGAGATTTTCTCTGACTACATTTCTAAATTATTGTCCGATGCATGGCTCATTGCTGGGGGTACTGATCGTTTCTAATGTGGTGCACACTGTCACACTAACCTGACGTTTTCTGGCCTCAGTTTATCCAGAACCATCTCAATCAGATCCGGCCTGAAGTCCTCCAAAAGATACTCAGCGGCAAGAACTTCTTCCAGAGGGTAATACTGCAACACAAAGACAACAGTTTGAGCTACACCGAGAATAAATGGCATTAATGCACATTTTCTGGCCTTTGACCAACAATAGGCGTTTTGTGCTTAACTCCAGCTGTTGGAAAAGTCCCAGACGGTGGTGTTTATAAAAGTTTCCCTCATTCTGACTGTGCTTTAGTCTAATTCAGGGGGTTGGCAACCGTTACAACCCAAACAGCCATTTTTGCACTACAAAAACAAAACTAAAAATGAGTAAAATTTTCTTGAAATGAGTATTTGTCTTTGGTTTGAGCAGGTAAATAAGATGGTCTGCCAATGGAATGAGATTTTTTACGCTTAGCATCTTATTTCAGGTGCAGTGTATCCAATTATCTTATTTTAGGGGTCAAATACTTATTCCACTGGCAGATAATCTTATTTACCTGCATAAATCAAGGACAAATACACTAATTTCAAGAAAATTTTACTTATTTTTAGTTCCGTTTTTGCAGTGTGCCTTCTGTTCGGCTGAATAAAATTTGTCTGGAGCCACAAAAGCAACATGACCCTTCAAACTAAAATAGCTCGTTTTCATGACAATAGGAAAACTCAGATTTTTTTTTTCTTTTTTAATCATTAGTTTTCTACAACAAGACAATCAATCTGTATAGAAAATTACGTTAAAAGGGGAGAACATTTCTCCAACAATGTTACTGCCAACAAAGGAACTAAAAGTGAGTAAAATTTTCTTGAAATTAGTGTTTTTTCCTTGATTTGAACAGCTAAATAGGACTATTTGCCAATGGAATGAGTATTTTTACCCCTAAAATAAAATAATTAGATATCCTGCACTTGAAATAAGATGATGGAGATGAATTGTTCTTATTTTAAGTGCAAAAAATCTTATTCCATTGGCAAATAGTCTTGTTTACCTGCTCAAATCAAGGAAAAATACAAACATTTCAAGAAACGTTTACTTTGAGTTCCGTTTTTGCAGAGCAACACTGCAAAATTAAACTAAGTCAAGTTTTCTTGGAATGAGTATTTGTCCTTGATTTAAGCAGGTAAATAAGATTATCTGCCAATGAAATAGGATTTCTGCACCTGAAATAAGACAATGGAGACTAGTTGCTCCTATTTTAGGTGCAGAAATCTTATTCCATTGGCAGATAGTCTTACTTACCAGCTTAAATCAAGGACAAATACACTCATTTCAAGAAAATTTTACTTTTGTTTAGTTCCCTTTTTGCAGTTTAGGGTCTAAATTAGTGTTTCTTAACCCTGGTCCTGAGGGGCCCGCTCTCCTTCATGCTTCAGACGTGTCCCTGCTGCAGCACACCTAATCCAACCGATTGCTTTACCTCCTCTTCATGCCATAAAGGGATGAAGACGCCTACTAATCACTCCCTTAATTAAGCCCGGTGTGCAGCAGCCACAAAACACCGAAAAACATGTAGGACGGCGGAGTCCTGAGGACCTGGGTGAAGAACCACTGGTCTAAAGAGCTCTGCAGCCTGCAAACTCCTGGTCCAGACTAGGGCTGAACAATTAATCGTATGTTCAATATAATCGCGATTTAAAAAAAACGCAATTTCCAAATCGCAGAGTCTGCAATTTTTGGCTATGTAACAATTAGGGAATTAGACGCGTCCTTTAGGTGTTGGTAAAATGTTTAAAGTGGGTTTGCCTCCACATGGAAGGGAAGACAGTTGCAGCTGTGAGATAATCTAATTGTATTAATTGTTTTAGAGTTTATATAATCAAAAATAGCATTAAGTACAGGTCAATCAGTTTAATACATAGACTTGCTTATTGGTTGCATTTCAACAAGGGTTGGACATCAACAAGGATTGATGTCCAAATCAACTAAAAGCTGTTCTCTTGAACAATATTCTGATTAATAGAAACATTAAATGTTCTTGTTTTAAATAGTCCTTGTTTACAAACATCTTTATTTTGAGGCCATTTTTGTTTCTTGTGGTTAACGCAGAAAAAAGTCAAAATTGCAATTTTGGTTGAAATATATCGTAGTCAGAACGCAATCATTTCTGCTCTGAGTTTAGATGCTGTGGGTCTTTTAGCAACTGATCTGCACAGCGAGGAAACAAAATGATTTGTTGTTTGTATATGTTTAAAAAGACATGATAAATTAAACTGGAAAAAAAAATTGCATTAAAAAGAAAAAAAATTGCAATTAGATTATTTTCCAAAATCGTTCAGCCCTACTCCAGACAGACCAAACGGAGCCGGCAGCAGCCGCAGGCCGCCTGATGACGACAGCAGGCTCAGCCTCGGTGACCTGGAAGCAAGCTTTGCATGTGGAGGAGAGGACCTACGTGCAGTAAACCCGCCACTTTGGAGGTGTAGCCGCGGGGTCGCTCCTTGTCCTTGAACCTGAAGGCTACTCTGCTTAAATCCTGCAGAGGGACAGAGAGAGGGGAGGAGCAAAAGAAGTCAGAAACGGCACAGAATGGCGTAAACGCTGAGACGAATGTTGGTTTAGGACGTCCACAGAGTGCTCGTGTCGTGTTGTGCGAGACATAATGTGACCTAGCTTGACGGGTGCTTACAGGGACACGACTTCTGAGCCTGATACGATAAAGTCGCTGACGTCAACGTTTATCTGAAGGACGGTACGGACGGGCCAGTCCGGATCAAGATCAACCCGAGGCAGAGATGAAATAATGTTTCAGAGTCTGAGAGATGGAGTCCACCTCCCATCAGCCTGCACCCACTGCCAGGCTGTCACAGCTCATCTATTATGGCTCACAGTCCACAAAAACTAAATTTCAGGGCTTCAGAAAGTCACAATTTTACACAACAGAATAAAATGGTGGATTTTTACCACAGAAATGCTATATTGCTAACACGGTCTGTGGGGGAAGACTGCTGAGCTGACAGTTATCCAGCAGGATGGGCGAGCCGTAAAAAGTCATTACTAAGCAGGGCTGCACAATTAAACGCATCTGCAATACAATCGCAATTTTAAAACAACCCAATTTCCAAATTGCAGAGGTCTGCAATTTTTTGGCTACGTAACAATTAATGGATCAGATCCCTCAGGTGTCAGTAAAATGTTTAAAGTGGGTTTAACTACACATGGAAGGTAAGAGAGCAGCATGAGTGAGATAACCTCATTTTATTACTTGTTTTAGAGTTTATATAATTATACTTTACTAGAAACTATCAGGAATCCCAACATAGCATTAAGTAGCGGTCAAAACTGTTTAATACATAGACTTGTTGTCTATGTATTAAACAGTTTAATAGTTTGTTAGTTGCGTTTTAGGTTCAACAAAGATTGACTCAACAAGCTATTCTCTTTAATAATATTCTGATTAGGGATGCACGATATATCGCATTAACATCAGTATGGGCCAAGGTTTAATTTTTTAACATATCGGTATCCGTCCGATAAGTAAAACTGAAACGATATTAAAACAACGAGTGTGGGGGGTTGGTAATGCGGTTTTTGTTTGGTCATGTTAAAGTGACAGTGGGGTTTTTAATAGAAGCAGAGATTTAAAAAAAGCAATGTGTAGGTCTAGACTATAAACAATATTAAAAAATTCAGTTAGAATAGTTTTCAATCAAAATCTTTTCAAAATTTTACCATCATAGAAACGCACACATCAGTAAATATCGGTTATCGGACATAACAGCAATTTTATCGGAAATCGATATCGGCCAAAATTTTCACATCGGTGCATCCCTCATTCTGATTAATAATAAAAACAGTTACATTTCTTGTTTTAAATAGTCCTCGATTACAAAACATCTTCATCTACATGCCATTTTTTGTTGCTTGTGGTTGATGCAAAAAAACATCAATTAAATCGCAATTATGGTTGAAATATATTGCAAATTCTGATTTTTGGCTAAATCAAACAGCCTTTTTACTGAGTCAGCTTACTATGAAAGTTATACTGAAGGAAAGTTGAGTGGAAGGAAAAAGTGTGAGGCTGTGTGAAATAACGTGGAAGTGGAAACCACCTTGCATTCTTCAAACACCCATTCCTGAGGCCCCTCGGTGCGAAGTTTCTGGATGTACTGGAACATGTGGAAGATGATGTCGTCGACGTGCACTGCAGGGACAAAAGCACATCAGTGAGCATGCTCACTGGCTTTTAGGCAGGCTGCAAACACGGGGGTCCCTTTTCTCTGTAGCGCTTCTATAAACTGGAAACTTTATTCGGAAATAAAAGACTGTTGGCAATGAGAGAATGTTTGAGCTTTAATATCTGAACAAAAAAAGTAGCGAACTGACAGAGTTGATTCATTATTTCTGTTTTTAAGGCACTCATACGACCCAGTTATTGTCGGCCTAAGAGTCTTCACACCCTCTCTGCAAAACTTTGAACCAAAACCTTTTGCCTCAAACACTGCAAAAAAAGGGAAAAGTAAGTAAAATTTTCTTTATATTAGCATATTTTTCCTTGATTCGAGCACCTAAATAGGACTATTTGCCAATGGAATTAATATTGTTACCCCTAAAATAAGATAATTAGACATCCTGCTCTTGAAATAAGATTATGGAGATGAACTGTTCTTATTTTAAGTGCAAAAATCTTATTCCATCGGCAAATGGTCTCATTTAGCTGCTCAAATCAAGGACAATTACACTGATTTCAAGTAAATTTTACATAATTTTACTTTCCTTTTTGCTACTGAACTACAACAAACCCACACTGCAAAAATAGAACTAAAAATAAGTAAAATTTTCTTAAAATGAATGTAGTTCTCCTTGATTTGAGCACATAAATAAGATTATCTGCCAATAGAATGAGTATTTTGACCCCTAAAATAAGATAATTAGATATACTGTACTCGAAATAAGATGGAGATGAATTGTTCCTATTTTAAGTGTAAAAATCTTATTCCATTGGCAAATAAACTTATTTATCTGCTCAAATCAAAGAAAAATACTCTAATTTCAAGAAAATATTTCTTATTTTTAGTTCTATTTTTGCAGTGCATCAGATGCTTTTACACTGCAAAAACAGACTAAACTTAACTAAAAATAAGTTAACATTTTCTTGAAATGAGTGTATTTGTACTTTGAGTAGGTAAAAAAAATAATCTGCCAATGGAATAAGATTTTTGCACTTAAAATAGGAAGAACTCATCTCCAACTTATTTCAAGCGCATTATATCTAATTATCTTATTTTAAGGGCAAAATTACTCCTTCCATTGGCAGATAATCTTATTTACCTGCTCAAATCAAGAACAAATACACTCATTTCAAGAAAATTTTACTTCTTTTTAGTCCTGTTTTTGCAGTGTATCTAGTTTGTATTTTTATCTCTAATAGTTTTTCATGACGATCTGTTAAAAAGATCCCAAAGAGACGCTGTCCTGTGTTGCTTTGTGCCATCAGACAGAACACAATGATTTATAATGTAGCAGGCTGTAACAAAGCGTTACACGCAGACCCTCTACTCTAAGTCATACTCACAGAGACCCTCCTCAGTCAGGTCCACGTTGATGATGAAGAACATGAAGCCTTTGGCTCCTTCCTTCTGTCCCCCAACAAGCGTGTTCACCCAGCCTGGAGAGAAATCACCGGGACAAACCGCCGTCAGTCAAGCAGAGCGAACGTTTCAGAGACGTTTGAATGCTGTTTTTGTTTTGGGTCAGCTCGTCACGACACCATTTATCGTCATTCTGTTCAGGGCAGAACCACAGATCTAAGCTGGAGGGGGATAATTCAGACAGCTTGCGAGGATCTATGTTGGAAATTTAGGCCTAGGCGTCTCTCCTGGCTATAAACTCCACCTTCTGTTTCGCTTTTTCACCCGTAAAACTATCAGGTTCCACTCAGGCAGGTTATTTTCTTTATTTCTGGACGAGAGAAGCTGCAGCTTTGAACGGCGCTCTGCGACCTTCTTGCAGGTAAGTAACTGGAAGAACAGAGACGCATTTAGTTCACGTGATTTGAAGACTTTACCAGCTGGCGAGCCTTGGAGGAACATCGAAAAATTACCTAAAGACGACCTGAACGTAGAAGGAGAAAAAGAGAACGGTCTTGATGGTAATAAGAGGGTTACAAGAAAGTTATAAACGTAGTAAAACCGGAGGCTTTTCTGTCAAAAATTCTCTTTTTTCTTAACAAATAAAACACACTGCAAAAATAGAACTAAAAATAAGAAAATATTTCTTGAAATGAGTGTATTTTGAGCAGGTAAATAAGATTATTTGCCAATGGAATAAGATTGTTACGCTTAAAAATAGGAACAATTCATCGCCATCATCTTATTTTAAGTGCAGTGTGTCTAATTATCTTATTTTAGGGGTAAAAATACTCATTCCATTGGCAAATAATATTATTTACCTGCTCAAATCAAGGAGAAATACATTCATTTTAAGAAAATTTTACTTATTTTTAGTTCTATTTTTGCAGTGCAGGACTCTCCAAAGTGTGGCCCCTGGACTGATTTTGTGGGGCCCACCAAACTGCAGTTCAAGAATAATACAAATTTGCTTTAGACTGACTAATTAAAAAGGCAAATTTAATGATGTTTAAATTATTGTTGCTTATAAAGTTGATTAACATTATTTTTTATTTTACGGTAGTTTTAGCCCATGAGACAAATTTGTGAAAATATGTGAAAGAGAGCAGCTGTTTTGTAGATTCAGCCATGCTAAAAAAAAAAAAACAGGAGACGCAAATCGACGACAAGTCCTGGGAAATAATCTCCATTTTTTCCATGTTCAGCTCCCATACCTGACAGATCAGCTTCTAATTTGACTAATTTTGGTGCCGTAAACGTAAATCTGACTAAAAACGGGGCTTCAGGAAAAGAAATCAACCTTTCTCCGTAGGTACCTTTAGATTTGAGCTCAGATAACAAACTGCCAGGTCCTTCGTGGCCGATCAGATGTCCCAGATAATGTCCCGGGTTGGACTTGTAGTACTTCTGTAGGTCTGGGATGGGGAAGGTCACATATAGGTTCCTGATGTCTTTAATGGGAACCACTTTGTACAGTTGCTGCAACAGAAAAAGACCAAAAAGGGAAGAAGAGATTTTTTTTTCTTTTCCCAGACAATATTAATTTAACTGTGAATGACATTATATTCCAAATTTACCTGGAAGTGCAAACAAAAAGAAACCTCTGGACATTATTAATGAAGTACAGCACGGAGACAACAGCTGATTATAGTAATGCAGTAAAGCGGCACAGAAAACGAATAATTGACGCACTTTAAGATGCTCTTCCTGGAACGGATGTTCAGGAAACTCTGGGACCGGAACGTTCTTGTTTTCCACTTCCTCAAACAGCTTTTCCACCATGGAGGTCAATTCGTCCAGAGACTCTGCAAAGATTAAGGTTAAATAAAGAGGATTATTTCATCAGGCAGATATAGACGTTATCGTTCGTTCCTCTCATTTATTGTGTTTTGTAATGCATGGCGGACGTCGTGGGGGGATTATTTTTTTTTTCAGTTTAATTTATCATGTCTTTTTAAACATATACAAACAACAAATCAATCTGTTTCATCGCTGTGCAGATCAGGTGCTAAAAGAGCCGCTGCGTCTCAACTCGGAGCAGAAATGATTGAGTTCTGACTACGATTTATTTCAACCAAAACTGCGATTTGATTTTGACTTTTCTCTGCATTAAACAAGCAACAAAAATGGACTCTAGATAAAGATATTTGTAAACATGGACTATTTAAAAACAATAACTTTTAACGTTTTTATGAATCAGAATATTATTCAAGAGAACAGCTTTTAATTGATTAGGACATAAATCCTTGTTGAACATAAAGTGCAACCAACAAACAAGTCTATGTATTAAACTGATTGACCACAACTTAATGCTACGGTGAGATTCCTGAAAGTTTCTGGTAAAACAGTATGATTATATAAACTCTAAAACAAGTAATAAATTTAGATTATCTCACTGCTGCAGCTCTCTACCCTTCCATGTGGAGGCAAACCCACTTTAAACATTTTACTGACACCTAAAGGACGCGTCTGATTCACTAATTGTTACAAAGCCAAAAACTGCAGACCTCTGCGATTTGGAAATTCCGTTTTTTTAAATTGCGATTATATTGAAAATGCGATTAATTGTGCAGTCCTATTCTACAGCTAACCATAAAGTTGTGGTGAAGACCATTTCACATCGCTTTGGACAGATTTAGGCTCAATATGTCAAAGGCTGGACTTTAACTAGACCACTAAATAAAAAAATGAAAAAAACAACCCCCACTTAGTTGTTTACGCCTTTCAGACATAGACTTGCGAAGTGCAGCTCAGTTTAAAGATAAAGCTAGACATCGTCCTTCAGTTTTTTCTGGTAAAGAGCAGACTAGACCGGTCTCTGTTGTTTTTGTTTTGTTGGTTTTTTTTAACGTTGGACGTTCGCTCCATAAAATGAGGGGAAATAAAAGGAGCCGGAAACAAAAACTTTTCATTCATCCAGCCGCGTTCCAAAAAGTTCTCTGCGTATTTTTACTTCCATCATGTATGGCTCAGTACATTGGCCACCAAAACCTTACATGTTTTTTTACATTTAAAATAATTTAACTGTGTTTTAGGTCACGTTAATAGACATTTCAACCCACACTTCACTGTTTTATAGCAATTTCAGTAGAAAATTGGCTATTTCTTTCTGGAGTCGGACGGAGCACAATACATTTTAATCACGATTAATTAAAAAGGTGATAATTTGCGTAAGCATGCTTGCTTCTTTTCCCTTGTGTTTCCGCCTCCTCTCTCTGAGACGGGATAGCAATAATGTTTCAGTACGCCGCGTCGGTGTCTGCTCACTTCCTCCCTTCTCGTTTCCTCAGAGTTAAATCTTTCCAGGGTTCCCCACAGAAAACGAGTTAATCCAGGCGGCAGTGGTCTGGTGGCTCCTGGGAGCTGACAACAGCTCCTCGTGCTCTGCTAATAAGCTAATAACAGCTAGCGTGTTAGGTTGGTCCAACTTTACTGACCGTTTTACGTTTCTCTCAAACATCGTGGCTTTTAAAATACATAAAATAAATGCTCAGCCAGGCTTATAAAACGGTAAGGGAAGGCTTATGTCAGGGAGGGTCAAAGTTTAAATGAGAGCCTGGGGAGGGAGAGCCAGAGAAACGCTGGTTTGAAAAGAGTTTTTGGGATTTAAACCAAAATGGTGCCACCTGCTTAATTTGTATGAGACGGCGGGACGAGAAGATATACTTGTGTTGTTATGCAGTTATATTTGTGGAACAAAGGGTCTCCAAATGACAATATGATTTAGAGCCGTAAGTTTTAGATCGTGACAGACCTAGTAGTTCCGTATTAATTAGGTCTGATGTTGAATTTAGGGGTTAGAAGAGGGTTTGTAACGTTTTCGTTTTTTTTAAACCGATGGGTGTCAATGACTTTCTAATCTGTTCTTAGATCAAGGATTTAAAGAAGCTTTTAGCTGCTGGTAAACAGCTTCGAGTTCAGTGATTTTATCCGTCTGTCAGGTGCGAGAGTGAAGCTCGTCACACTGAACTCAGCCTCCCAAAATAAAAACATGTTGATCAGTTAATTTATGATTCAACACAAGGAAGCGACTGCTTTTTGACATTAAACCAGGTTGTATTGAACAACTTTTTAAATCGCCTTCACATAAATCATGTAGAGGCTGTTTCTGAGCTTATTTCTAAAAAGGGCAGATTTTCACTGTGTTGTAGATTAGCGTTGCGCAATAACTAGCGAGTGTTACAAAAGCGATTTTGTAGGATTCCAGGATCTAAGATAAAAGCAAAAAAGAGGAACGCAAAGGCACAAGAGAATATCCTTGGGCAGCGAGCTCTGAGCAACACAACACACGAGGGCCACAAGTGTCATAAGATATTAATGAAGCAGCAACGCTTCCAGCAGCAAACAACAAGAAGTGCCAAGGTTCTTCAGAGCAGTGGTGGCCAACCCTGGTCCTTAAGCAGCCCTGCCCTGTTTAAGATGCCTAATCCAAATGATCGCTCACTGCAAAAACAGAACTAAAAATAAGTAAAAGTTTCTTCAAATTCGAGTTGTTCTTGATTTGAGCAGATAAATAAGATTATCTGCCAATGGAATGAGTATTTTTACCCCTAAAATAAGATAATTAGATATAATACACTTGAAATAAGTTGATGGAGATGAATTCTTCCTATTTTAAGTGCAAAAATCTTATTCCATTGGCAGATCATCTTATTTACCTGCTCAAATAAAGTACAAATACACTCATTTCAAGAAAGTTCTAACTTATTTTAATTCTGTTTTTGTAGTGCATGACCTCCTCAGCAGCCATTAGGGGCTGCAAACACCTCCTGATTAGGGCTGGGCGATATGGATTAAAAAATAAATCTCCGATTTTATCATACCAAATCCGATTAATCGATTTTCTTCCTCCTTTTTGTTTCATAAAAAGAAATTAAAGAAATTTTAAAACCTTGCTTTTTATGTCAAGCATTTCCTCAGGGAGTTGACCTGAATTCAAAGTGCAACTAAAAACAAGCTGTGAAACATGCAAAACAAGATGGCAGCCGTGCCATTATAAACAATGAAAATATAACAAAACATTTGCTGCTATTGGTATTACACATTGAGCTAAGAACAGGCTTCACTGCACTTGTGAACTTCAAACTAAGTTAAAAAAAAAAGTAAATAAGTAAATGAAGTACCTCGTATTATGGTAAAAAAAAGTTTCTACTTAATAATATTTTGACAATACATTTGCCTAAACATATATTCAGCATCACATGCTGTTCTCTTCATGGAAACCCAATGAGTGTATTGGCAAAATAAAATCCAGATTTTCCAAAAATGAAATCTTAAAGAATTGTAAATTCGAATTAATCGATTAAATCGATTTATCGCCCAGCTCTACTCCTGATCACTCGTTCGTGTAAGTCAGGCGTGTGGCAGCGGGGGTTAGGCGTAAAATGGGGCTACTAGGGAACCAGGGTTGGGAACTACTGCTGTACGGCAGTAAAAAGGACAACTACCATCATCATTGTGTCAATCTTTCTTTTTTTGTAGTTCAATTTCACGTTAGCAACCGTCAAGTTCGTATTTGTTCCCCTTTCTGCGTCAGTAACGACATCGAGACCCAGCGTGGCGAAAACCTGCATTTTGTGGCTTCCTTCGTTAACCAACAGTTTCACAACCTGAAGGTGCGATTGTAGAGAAGAAAATGCTGACAAACGAACACATTTCTCTGTTGATCGGTTATCTCCAGCACGGGGACTCGTGGCACCTCTGGGTTCTTCCTCACCTCTTCCTAACACGCAGAGTCCCATCAGATTAGCGGAGTAATACGTAGAGTGAAACTTCAGCAGCTCCTGGCGGATATCAATTCCTTCTTTGCACGGTCTGGTTTCAAGGGTCAATTTGTTACCTGCAAAACAACAAAGCAGCACAAGAATTAATCAATCTGACTTCAGGGAAGAAAAATGCAGAATTTGATAATGTCCGCCACAAAAAGGATCCGGTCCAGCAGCTTGATGCTGATATTTACACTGCAAAAACAGAACTAAAAATAAGTAAAATGTTCTTAAAATAAGTGGATTTTTCCTTGATTTGAGCAGGTAAATAGGATGATCTGCCAATGGAATAAGATTTTTGCACTTAAAATAGGATGAATTCATCTCCGCCATCATATTTCAAGTGCAGGATGTCTAATTATCTTATTTTAGGGGTAAAAATACTCATTCCATTGGCAGATAATCTTATTTACCTGCTCAAATCTAGGACAAAAACACTAATTTTAAAGAACATTTTACTTATTTTTAGATCCGTTTTTGTAGTTTACATTACAACTGTTTAAGGTCCCACCAAAAAAACGGCACTAAAAATAAGGAACGTTTTCCCAAAAATTAATGTTTTGGCCCTTGATTTGAGCAGGTGAATAAAATCATCTGCCAATGGAATAAGATTATTATCCCGTAAAATAAGATAATTAGATATTCTTCACTTAGAATAAGATGGAGATGAGTTTTATCCTATTTTAAGTGCAAAAATCTTATTCCATTGGCAGATCATCTTGTTTACCTGCTCAAATTAATTTCATTCTGTTTTTGCAGTGCTGGGTTTCGACTACAGGAGCATCTCAAAATATCAGAACACGGTGAAAAAGTTTAATATCGTTTGTCCCTCATTTCAGAAAATAAACCCCTATATAGATTCATCTTTCAGAGAAAATCATTTCAAGCTTTTACTTCTTGTCATTTTGAGGATCATTGCTGTAATGAACACCCAAAATTCAGCCTCTCAGAAGCGGTAAATATTCTAAACTAAACAGCTTATCAGCTTAAACCGCCTGCAAAGGTTTCCTGAGCCTCTAAACGGTCTCTCACTCCGTGTCAGCGGGCGACCCAATCCTGGGGAAGACCGCCGACTGGATCGACGTCCAGAAGAGAGTCGCTCACACCCTCCACCAGGAGGGGAAGCTACAAAACGCTGCTGCTGAATTAATGTCTCATTCAGAGGGCTGAATCCAGGAACAGGCTTTCCCCCACTGTAATATAAGCCTGGTGGGCCGCCAGGTTTGAGGGAGCCACAGAAAAAGTTCCCGTCTGGGAGAAAACTTCCCGGTGGACTTAAGCTAACGTGCTAGCTGTTTTTAGCGGTACCCGGTTAATGGGCTGCGCCCGTCATTCCAGCCGCATCACGCAACGCTCAAAGCCCGCCACAAAAGGACCGCCCCGTTTTCTGGGGGAAAACCCTGGGGCACATTCCTGGAAAGTTAAGTGGAAGGAAAACGTGAGGTAGGAAACGGTTCTGCCACAACAGGGAGAACTTGAGAAGATCTTCAAGATTCATAAAGAGTGCAAACGTCATCTTCAAGCTGAAAAAGGGCTAAATAAACACCATCAATGTGTTCTGACCAGAACTTGGGCCGTTTCTCAATTAACGAGAAGGCCAGTACGGCCTCTAGTTCTCGTCAAGTCCGTTCTTGGCAAGAACACAGGAAGTACAGACTTGGGGAGTATCTCTAACAGAGGCGTACTCGTTTACTCGTGAGCACAGCTCGTCTGGACCTGCAATTCCCCTCCTGTTATTAGTCTGTAGGTCATGATAAATTATTACTTATATTAATCATAAAATGAAATAATTGTATGAATAATGTGTTCATTGTTAAATGTGAGAGGTAATATTTTGTGTTAAATAAATTATAATTTAAATTCGTGCATTGACCCCTGAAGCTCTGGCTCCAGCTGTAAGGGGCCATAAGAAGCTACTTCAGAGTTAAAATCCTTTTTATTGATCTTCTATAAACCCAGGGAAAAAAATATGACATGAAACTTGAAATATTTCCTGCAGAGTAAATAGAAGATACAAGAGGTTCCCTTTTTCAAGCTGAATGAGTAAAATAAATGTACCTTTTTGTTATATTCTAATAGGGCTGGGTATCATCTAGGATGAGCCGATTCAATACGATTCTCAATATATCTCAGCTTGATTTGACTTCAATATCGATATTTATTACATTCAAATTAATGCCCAAAGTCATTTAATCACCAAAACCAGCCAGATATTATCTCACTTGCTCTTCCTGGACTGAACAATTATGTCATGCTGTAATATCGCCCCCTAGGGGTTGGGAGGTATATTGATATTAAAAGCCAGAATTTCGATATTAAATCGTTTTTAAAAACATCAACACTAATCTCTGTATAGATTTTTATGCACAGACCTATATTCTAATATATTGAGATGGTTTTATTTCTTTTGCAGTGAAGCACAGAATGCTCCTCGCTTGTCATTATAGCGGCAGATTTAACTGCCACAACCCAGACTGAACCGGACCCTTTGGCGATGTTTTGTCAGGCGGGTTCAGGCGTGCAGCCCACGCGGCCGTCTACCTGTTCCAAATTTACTGAAGGGGTGGTTCGGGTTGCCCGTGGCCTTCTCCAGCTGAAACAGCCTCCAGGAATCGTTCATCAGGTTCTTCTCGTGCTCCGAGTCCACGGCGTTCACCTCCCGGTCCTTACAGCTCTCGTCAAACAGGGGGCACAGGAAGAACTGGGCAAACCTACGCAGACGGCAGAGCAGAAAGAAAACAAAAACAAAAGAGAAAGTTCACACAGAGTTTAGAGCATTTCCTCGCAGGGGGACAGCACCAGCAGACGCTGCTTTCCATTTTCTACGTTGGGAGCAAACAAAGCAGGGGACATCCACACCAGCTGACATCTATTAGTGAAGCGGGGGGGGGGGGGCCCACCTGGATATACAAAGTCACGATAAATCATTTCCATGAGCGCAAGGTGAGAGCAACTGCCATGCAAACGAGGGAGTAGACAATACCAAAGGTGATTATTTAAGTCACCCAGCCACCGTAGTGTTTATAAGGAAAAGCTGCAGTAAAATCTACTCAACTAACTAAACATTTAAATAAATAAAAAAATCCCTCATTGCAGCTTTAGATCTGAAGCCAGCCAAGCTCTACAAACATGTTGCATCTGACCGGGAGCACTGCAAAAACAGAACTAAAAATAAGTCAAATTTTCTTAAAATTAGTGTATTTGTCCTTGATTTGAGCAGGTAAATAAGATGATTTGCCAATGAAATAAGATTTTTCCACTTAAAATAGCAACAATTCATCTCCATCATCTTATTTCAAGTGCAAAATGTCTAATTATCTTATTTTAGGGGCAAAGATGCTCATTTCATTGGCAGATAATCTTATTTACTGGTTCAAATCAAGGACGAATAGACTAACTTTAAGAACATTTTAACTTGTTTTTAGATCTGTTTTTGCATGGAGGAACATTAACGCTCTGAATGCTGATTAGGGTGATGGCAAGGAGGCGCTCCAACCTCAAAGACTTGCAGCTCATCGGCAAAAATAGATCGTAAAAAATGTTGGTAGAAACACAAAACGGCGTCAGATAATTCATTAATTATTGAGAACAACCTAAACTTTTACCACAACACTTTTTTTCCCCCACAAAATTAAAATAAAAAACACGCTTGTTTATTTTGTCCATCTTATTATCTGCAGAGAGACGTCCGTCATTTCCTATCAAACACAGACAAGTTGAAAAAGTCTGAGCGTAACCGGACGGGCTCTTTAATCTTGGATAAACCTCAGCATTTAACACAAAAACGGCATTTAAAGACAAAGTCCGGTGAAAAAGAACCATTAAAGCGTAAAACATAAATGACCAGACTGTCCTGTCCCTATAGCAGCAGAGTCCAGATGGTCTTCATAATTCAGCATCGTGTGTCAGCGACAGGTGCTCTCTGCACCGTCCTCCCTCTCTAACGAGGTAAGCTGATCCCTGTGGGTTCAGTCATCGCCACACAAACACAGCGGCCGTCCGCACAGAGCATCAGTCCCAGTCTGGGAGGAGAACAAATCTATTTTTCATAGAGATCTCAGTCCTTTAAGTTCTTTTTAAAATGATCAAATATTAAAGCTCAGCAGGATTTTATGGCAGATATGTTTACAGCGGGAAAACTGGAAAGAAGTTGGACAAAACTGGAAGAAGGGAAAGAAGGACAGTAGGACACAAAAAAAGAGGACAATGAAGCAACGTAGGGGTACACGGGAGGAAAGAAAGAGGAAAAGGACAATGAAAGAAGACAAAAAAGCAAGGGAATGAAGAGAGGAGAGAGAAAGAGGCAAAAAGAAAGGAAATGAAGGAGGGACATAAGGAATGTATGAATTTAAGGGTTGCAACAGGAAGAAAAGAGTGAGAAAAAAAAGATAAAAAGGAAACACTGCAAAAACCGAACCAAAAATAAGTAAAATGTTCCTAAAATGAGTATCTGTCTTTGATCTGAGCAGCTAAATAAGATGATCTGCCAATGCAATACGATTTTTTTTTTTTTTTTACTTAAAATAGGAACATCTCGTCTCTATCAACTTATTTCAAGTGCAGGATGTCTAATTATCTTATTTAGGGGTAAAAAGTACTCATTCCATTGGCAGATCTTATTTAATTGCTCAAATCAAGGACAGATACACTAATTTTAAGAACATTTTACTTATTTTTCTATCCGTTTTTGCAGTGAATAATGAAAGAGGGAGAAGGATAAGACAAAGGAAGGAAGGACGGACACTAGGCAGGAGGAAAGGACAGAAGATCTAAAATATACTTTTTGTCCGTTTTCCTCCAGTCGTGGAAAACTGAAACCAGACTCTCTCAGGTCTGCCGAGCCAAGCAGAGGTGTCTGCAGCTCAGACAGAGATCTGTGGTGTAGATTTAACGCTGATGGAACAAAGACAACAGCAGGTACCTGTCCAGAGCTCCCTGCAAGTGCTCATGGGACACGTCGAAGTAGTAGTTGGTGTGCTCGCCGCTGGTGAAGGCGTTGGAGCTGCCCGCGTGCTCGCTGAGGAACTGGCTGTACTCGTTCTCCTTGGGGTACTTCTCGGTTCCCAGGAACAGCATGTGCTCGCAGAAGTGCGCCAGGCCTGAGATGTTCTCTGGGTCTGACAGGGAACCTGCGAAAGCAGAACCAGTGAGTCCGTTCCTTCGCTTAGCGGGACATGGGCTCGTCGGCACAATCCCCGCTGCTGAGTTAGAACGTGTCCTAATCACCGATTCAGTTGAGCCGGGCGTACACTGTACGTTTTCCCCCCTTTTTGGGCCGATTCTTCAGTTGTGTGAGAATTTCTTGTATCGGGGGCGAGTTTCAGCTGAATCCTGTGTTGCGTTAACCTGACAACACCCAGATGCATGTCTCGCTCCGCCTAGCTCCACTCACATCCATCTGGAACAGATCCATAGGAATTGCCTTTACTGAAGGCTGGGCCTTATCAAAACTCCTTGCATATGATTGGATAAGCCACTTGTGTGTCATCTTTATCGACGTTCTATTTCAACCAGTCACACCGAAGCTAACCCATGACGCTGACGAGAGCGACGCAGGGAAAAAAAAAACAACTTTTTTTTTTATGTGTTTGCGGCTCTGGTGGCACGCGTGTTATTGACAGTGAGCTGACAGGAAGAGGGGGGGGGGGGGGGGGGGTGGGGGGGGGTGGGGGGGGGGGGGGACAGGTGGCAAAGCGCCGCGGGTCGGAGTCGATCCCGGGCCGACCGCGTTGAGGACTAAAGGCCTCCTAACATGGTTTGCGCTGACTGCTAACTGTTAGCGGCTAACTGCTAACGGTTAGCGGCTCACCGCTCGTTAGCGGCTAACCGTTAGCGGCTAACCGTTAGCGGCTAACCGCTCGTTAGCGGCTAACCGCTTGCCAAATCCGGTCAGGAGAAGGGCGAAAACATGGTTTCCACCAACAAAAGCCTTAAGAGACGTTCTCTGATGTTCTTTTAATGAAACAATATTAGGTAGATTGGACAACACGGAAGAAATAGCAGCATCAATGCTAACGCTTGCTTCCTCGATGCGAGCCGCCATTGTTGTTGGAATCTCACTGTCGCTTCTCCGCTACGTCACATCCAGGAAACACCCGCCCTGCGTCCTGATTGGCCAGACCATAAATTTGGTTGGGGAAATCAATTTGAATGAGCGGTGTCCCAGATGTATGTGAGTGGAGCTAGGCGGAGCGAGACATGCATCTGGCTTGTGTCAGGTTAGTGTCGAGTAGCATCCAGCAGGTAATCTGTTATAACATCTGTTATAACTGATATCCTTTAATTTATATTTTCGTACAGTGTATGCCCGGCTTCAGGTAAATATTTTATACATGCCTGTATTCCATAAATTAAGCAACCGAAACACATCAAAATGAAAACAGGTTGACCTACGTCACCACCTCTGCAGTCGGCTACTGCATGTCTGAGGATGATTAGTTTTAGCTTTAGGAACCGGAGGCGGCCCCAGTTCCTCCGTAGAACAACGCCAACCGTGGGCCGGTTTCCTGTGAGGCGAACATTCATGTCGCGCTTCGTCAGCACAGCAGACCCCTTACCTATGTGGACGTCCAAGGCAGCAGAGGACTTGTCTGTCGTTGGGTCACTGATGAGCATGGCCTTCAGTCCGTTGCTGAACTCCAGGCCCCTGTAGTCCCGTTTGTCCTCCGGGGAGCGGACGATCTCGGTGACCAGCCTCCTCACAGCCGGTTCGGTCATTCTGAACGGGACGGACGATACCAGCCTGCAGGGAAGCAAATCATCCGGGGGTTCAGTGGTTCTGCCCCCCCTTATAGCTGTGCATGCTGCCCCGACAATGAGCTACGACCCAGGATGTCCTACGGTCATTTGCTGATTGGCTATTAGCCTCCCGTCTGGTCAGCTCAGCAGAACTACCGCCTTTAAGAGGACGTTAGAGTCGATGAGTCTGCGGCTGGCTTCTCCAGCCCCGCCAACTAGCTTTTTAATCACTACAGAGCCTTTGAGTTATCAGGATCCCCGTCAACTATTCCTTATAGTCTTTTTTTATTCCAGCGGGCGATGGGGGAGAATTAATTTAACCAACCAAGTTGTTTGTTGACTAAAAGAGAAGCTTTTTTTGAACTACTTGCTGATTTGCAATGTGAGCCAAAGCAAAACGTGGTGCGAATAAACAATAAATCTGGGTATTTATTCATTCAAATTTGAGTTTAGTTTTTGCTTCACAGCAGAAGATTTTGTATTCTGTTTTTTAAGGGTAAAAATATGACATTAGAGATAAGAGTGGCAATTTCATATCAGTAGAAAAATATGTTTTAAAAAAAAATACCTATAAAAGTAGGGCTGCAACGATTAGTCGACGTTGTCGACAAAAATCGATGATACAAATTGTCGACAATGAATTCCATTGTCGACTATTGTCGTCAGACGCGTTTTTCAAACAGAGTGAGGCATCTCACTTGATTATGATCTCTGCCGAGAGTCGCTCATGCGCAGTAGTGTCTCTGTCTCTGAGCGGTAACATACAAATATGGCGGCATCAATATCAGGGAGCATTTTAGCCTGGATACGGCGAATAAAAAGAATACTTGCAAGGTTTGCAAAGCAAAGCGGCCGCCTCGCCAAACTCAGGCTACCGCCTCGCCAACATTCCAAAAAAAAAAAAAACGAACTCATGCTTGCATGTTCATGTGACGTTAACACGGGTTTTTTTGTTGTTGCTTTTGCGCGTGTGTGAATTGCAGGGAAAAAACACATGGATACCCCCCCGCACGCGCAAAACTTGTCGTCTCCTCGCCCCCGCTCCGCGAGTCGGTCCGCTCACCCCCCCCACCCCCCCCCCCGGTTCCGCGAGTCGGTCCGCTCCTCCTCAAACCCCCCCCCCCCCCCCCCCCACCCCCCGCTCCGCGAGTCGGTCCGCGCAGAACTTGTATCTCCACATATCCCCCCACCCCCCCTCCAAATGGTGAGGAGGGAAGTTCAGCTGTTCTCACAGAGGCACCAATAGGCAAAAAGGATGATCCGCTCAGCTGGTGGAGAGAAAATGTGGGGCGTTTTCCCACACTGTCCAATTTACCAAGATCCCTTTTGTGCATTCCTGCAACATCCACCCCAGCAGAGCGAATCTTCTCAGCAGCAGGACATATCTGCTCGCAGAAGAGAGCAAGTCTCACACGAGACCATGTTGATATGCTGACTTTTCTTAGTATAAATAAATTGAACAACATATCCTGAGCCTCATCTTGATTTTAAACCTGGTCTGTCCACCATGACAAGTTTGTGTCCAAGTTATATCACACAGCCCATGTTTACAACTTGAGTAAAGACAGCTCTGAATGCTTATTTTCAGCTGTATCTACTAATGTTAGTTGTTAATACCGTTAGATTTCAGACTGTTGAGAATTGTAAAGTTCTTTTGCAACAGACAGTTGACCACTGAATGTACTTCACAAAATGCACATCTTTGTTTTATTTAATGTTCTGCTGCTGCTAATGAGCCTGTTCTTGGTTTACAGGGGAACATTTTTTTATTTGATTTTAATTTATTAATCATTTATTTGCCTGTCCCTAAAAAATGGACAGAGGTTTATTTATTTATAAATTTTAAGTCTCTGTTGACTGAGCACTGTGCCTAATTAAAGTTAGGACATTTTTATTAAATTTTTGTACAAATCCACAGTATGTGCAATAAAATAAGTTTTTTTCATTGTAACCATCTTTTTTGTGTTCATTATCATGTGCCACATAAATCAACTTCATGCTGAATTTAAGAAAAAAGTAATAATTATCCGATTAGTCGACTAATCGTTTCAATAGTCGCTGACTAGTCGACTATCAAAATAGTCGTTAGTTGCAGCCCTATATAAAAGTACAATCTGCTTTTTGAACTTCACTCAAGTGTCAAAACTAAAGTTGCTTTTTCATCTTTTAATAGAAATTGTGTTTTTTTTCTTCGTTTTTTGTAGGGGGCAATTACTTAACGAATGCTCTGCTGTGGATCACTAATTTCCCATGTAGCGGCTCTGCCATACAGAAATGACCTTCAGGCTGAACTAATGTTCATCACAAGTCATAAAAATGGTACAATTGTTTCAGGATCAACTTAAAAGATGTAAAGAAGTGATTTGTTTTGTTTTTTTATGTTAAAGAATTGGGAAACATACGTGACCCCTGAATTCAGCTTTTTAAAATGCTGCATCCGACTTATTTTTCACCTGCAGACGTGATCAGAAACCAGGCATGATGTGGACTGTTTGTGTTGTTTTGCTGTGCTTTTAGTGATAAAAGAAGGCAGAAAATGGTAAAGCGAGCACTCACCAAGGAGTATTTGCTGAAAGTTTGATGTTAGCTGTGAACAAGAAATAATTACCAAGTTAATTAACCTTTATTTTCACATTCATTAAAAGAACATTTGCTGTTAGTTCCTTTTTAAACATGAGAGATTTTTTAGAAATATATTCTCAATATCATACAAATATTTTTATTAATAAACATTGTGTTTTGATCACACTTAAATTGAGGGTCTTTTTCTGATTTTTATTGCTGTAATCATTCTACAAACATGTCGGTATCATCCATCCAGTCCAGTATTGCAAAAACTATCACTGCAATATCCTGCATCACACTCTGCATATTGCCAAAGTGTTGGCTAATTGTTTAAGCGCCCCGCATTCAGGCTCTCAGAGCCCCTAAAATGATTGGTGACATTAGATGTGTGATGCAACATGAAAAGTTTGAGATGGTAAAGTTGATATGAAACTACAGCCAAGTTGTTTCCTTGCCAAAACATCACAAATCGGACAGAAGCAACCTTTTCATTAAAACCTGGTGTTTGAGAAGGACATGACGAATGTTTCTGTTTTATTAGTAGCTGGATGGAAACTAGTTATCTGAAATCTATCATCCTAAAGCAGACAGACACGAACACTTTATTTTTTTCTGTAACTATTGCAAGCTATATCTTTATGGTAATGAGAGCTGCGCTATTAATCACATCTGCAATATAAATCGCAAAAAAAAAAAAAAAGGAAGCAATTTCCAAATCGCAGAGGTCTAATTTTTGGCTGTGTAACAATTAGTGGATCAGACGCCTCCTTTAGGTGTCGGTAAAATATTTAAAGTGGGTTTACCTTCACCTGGAAGGGAAGAGAGCTGCTGCAGTGAGATAATCTAATTTGATTACTTGTTTTAGAGTTTATATAAAATCATACTTTTTTTTTTTTACCAGAAACTTTCAGGAATCTCACCATAGCATTAAGTAGCGGTCAGACTGTTTAATACATAGACTGATTTGTTGGTTGCACTTTATGTTCAACAAGGATTGATGTCCAACTCTATTAACAGGCTATTTTGTTGCTTGTGGTTAATGCAGAGAAAAGTCAAAATTATATCGCAGCTTTGGTTTTAGGCAAAAATCATTCAGCCCTAATTGCAACTTTTATTAATTTTATCAAAAATCGCAACTTTTCCTAATGCTGTGTTGCCCTAATCCAGAAGATGAAAAAGGTAAGTTTATGACATTTATGGCTTCATGGCTTGCAGTGCACTTTGTTGGAGTCTTTAAGTGCACAAAGTTTAATCTATACTAGGTTTTTTTTCATAGTTCTTGTGGGTAGTCGCTACTGTACTCCATCTAGTTAATGCATAATATATACGCTGTTCTATATCTCAACATTGTAGTTGTAAAAGCTGTTGGTTTACAGTAAAGATTGTGCTATTTGTGACCAAGTCTATTATCTGCTTTTTTAAATTATTATTATTATTTTTTTTGCACGGTGCCTGAGCGCTCTAAGCTCTCCGACTTTAACTGGAGACGTACCACCCAGATCATTTGGACGTTAAAACTTGCGTCAGGTGTATTTGTCATGTTTTATTATACGCAGAAATGATTCACTGACCAAGTATGTACAGCTCTAAACATTTTTTTTATTTTACCAATGCCATAATAAAATAAAGGGTTGTCAATGAAATTTAAAGAAGGCATCTTTTGCTGCTGCAAGCAAAACCATTGCACCTTCTTTCGGGTGATGACAGGAAACCCGCATGTGAGTCAGGTTTGTTTGCAGAGCTGGTTCTGAATGTTGAAAGATGTTTTTCCAACATTTTTTTTAATCTATATCCTGGTAAGAAGTATATGAACGTCTGGTCCGACGGGTAATTGCACAAATCAGGGAGTCACACGTCTGACGACGCAAGCCGGTCTGGCAGCTGTTGGGACTGACCGGGATTCGAACACCGGTTGCTGTAAAGCATCATCGGTGTCATTTAAACTGTTAATTAAAGCTCCTTTAAAAGCGACGCGTCTCCTGTCAACCTTTATGATGACGGACATAATGTAAGCCCCGGGGGGCTGAAAAGAGTCATTAACTAATGTTGGCAGAACTCATTTAATGCAGTTTGAAAACAGTCCTCGCTTTAAAGCGTCTAAGCGGGTAGCGTTCAAAGCTAAAGTTAAAAAATAAATTGGAAAAAAAGATGTAAAAATGTATATTGCTAAGGGTTAACATATACACGAAACTGATTGAAATTGTTCCACGCGGAGACACGAAAAAGCCGAAGGACGTGTTTAATCCCTCTGACTCACAATAGGAAAGCTAGCATTAGCTTGTTGGATATGTTGCAACTGTGGCTAAAAAGTTAGCAACGGCAAGCAAAAAAAAAAACAACAACACCAACTTTAGCAGCCTGGCTTAGAAGGACCATTTAATGATTGAGTTAATGTTGTTATTTAATAATTTTATTAAAACGCTCTAATTGTCAAAGCTGTATCTCAATAAAGCAACGCGGCTAACGAGTTAGCTAAATCGCCGAATCGGATGGACGTGCTCAGCTAGCTAACCTTATTCCGGTAGCTTAGCATCTCATGTTTTTTTTTTCTTCTTTCCGCATTAGTTTCTTTTTATCTTTAGGCGTCAAGCATTTGAACCGACGACTCTTACCTAAAACCTTGGGTAACACAGACGCCGCTTCCTGTTGACTTGAGATATCTGGTGATGTAGGCTGTTCGGTTAATGCACTTAAACATACTTTGTACTCTGAAAACAAATCATGGGCTTAGCGGCGCCATCTTTAAACAGGCACGGCTAGTCGAGCGCCGAACTCGGGGATTTTGGTGTCGTAACTGTTCACTTGAGCGAAAAAAATTTAAAATGTTGTCCTCGGACATATCAACAGAGCTCAAATAACCACAACCATTAGCAGTAAAACATTTGTCAGGGTGTAAATGATCTGGAGTTTATCTATATATCGTGTTGCGTCATTGATTCTGAACTTGATTAAACAGTCTGCAAGGAGGTTTCCTGTCTTTTTTACGTCAAGTCGCAAGCAATGTATGGAAACTAAATTTAATTTATAAAATCGAAAAGCAGTCTTCATTCATTCATGTATTTTTTTTATTATTTTGTTCCTATATTATAAATAGTAAATAAATCAAAATCTTTATTTTGTTTAGTTTTTATGATTATGGAACAACTAACGAAAAAACGTGTCTGTCAGAACATTTAAATAAAACGAATAACAATTATTAAATACAGAAATGTTATGTTTATACCCATGTGACACAGCGGTCAACCCGTGCAACCTCTACAAGGAGGATGAGCCATGAAAGGATATCATTAGCTATTAATAGACACGGCTCTTTACAGAGTGTTGAATCCGAGCCTTTATGGCTGAGTGGAAAGAGAAAGTGGAAAATCAGATACACAGTTGATGGTAAGGGTGCACAAAGCAAGGCAGGGAGCGACTGTGGGCTGCTTGTGACTTTTTCGATCTGGAGCCCTGCAGGGACATTTCAGTCTTTCAACCACAGAGATACTGCATTAAGATTTGCAGCCCAATGATAGGTGCCCAAATTTGGGAGTGAAAACCCACCTACATCTTTCGGCCTCTTTTCATATGTGAGCTGCTTTATTATTCCATTTAAGGAAGAAACCATTTGATTAAAAAGTAAAAAAAAAAAATAAAAAAAAATAATAGATACCAGAGCAAGCATTGCACTGTTATTTATAATACGGCATAGGTGAAAAAGAGGAAATATTGAAGGTAAGCAGTGGAAACCCACCAGCCTATTTACAGAACGACGTGAGAAAATATGCGAAGTGTATCTGGGAGTAAAAGTGTACCATAGCATCTAATGATCATCAGATAAGATTATTGTAATATGTGCAAACATTAAAAATCTTAATAAGTTAGTGGCATTCACATACAGTATATCATTGACATAAAGCAGAAATAGTTTTGTGCCAATCACAGATCTCTGGGGTTCTCCATGTGACTCTTCTGAATTGTGTTAATTCTCAAGTCTATTTTCCAACTCCAATACCTCTCCATTTTTCTCAATAATTCACTGTAATCTATAGTTTCAATTTTTTAGTTTTTTTAGATCAATATACATGCCAACAGGAAAACAGAGAAAATCCCGTTTATCATCTGCCTTTTATATTTGCTCCATCATCTCCATCGCTGCATAGGTAGTAGTTCTATTCCTCCTGAGGCCACAAGTGGTCTTCATTTAATATTTCATATTTTTCAATAAATAAATTCAGTTATTTGACCAGTAGTTACTCTAATGTTTTTAAAGATTGTGATAAAAGAGAAACTGATAGTTTTCAGTGCAATGTTCATCTCCAGGTTTAAATACTGCTGTAATCTTTGCTGTATATGCACATTTATAGAAAGACGGGTCGCATAAATAAATCAGAGGGCTTACAATTTGACCAATGACTTATTTAATGATTCTCATATTAATCATGTCGGCAGTTTTAGATAGGATTTTTTTTACAACGTTAATTAGTCACTGTCATTAATATCCTGAAGGAACATACTATTATTGTTATTTTTAATTAAATAATCAAACATATTGAAATTGCCATCAGATATTTTTGTTTTACTGGCCCAGTTACATCCAACCCCTAAAAATAATCATCAAACTCTTCAGTAATGTGTTTTAAACCATCCCCTGAATCCTAAGTACCATTTTATTTTAAATAGGGTGGATATTCTAACTTGCTAGACTAATTTTCTAATAATAGGATTGATTACTTTCCAAGTTAACGTAACAGACGCAAACAAACTGTAGTGCTTGTTCTCACGTTCACTAGTTAATTGTAAACATTTCTAATATAAAAAGTTAATATTTTTTACACACATTTTTCCTTAGATAGGACATTCTTTTGACCAATCTGTACAATCTGATTAAATTTGACTTTGGAAAGTGCCTTGAGATGACATGTGTCATGAACTGGCACTATATAGATAAAACTTAATTGAATTAAATTTATAAACTCTTGGTCATCCAAGATTTTCCATTATGCATTCATCTAACCCGGCTTTTAATATGACAACGTTTGTTATTTAGCTCTGAACACCTCAGTAAGGATGTGTCCTATAGGCTTGATTTGGGTCCTTAACATGTAAAACCTCAGTTTGTTCCAGTGTGAACTATAAATAGACTCACTCACACCAACAGAGGATCTGAACATTAAATTATGCAGAATCACAAATACGAGAAGGGAACATTTATCTTCTTGTCCTTGAAGAGTTTTTGAGCTAAATAATCTTGGGATAAGCCTGGGATGTTGTATCCCAACCCCACTTTTGACCTCTTTCTCCCTGACCCGTCTGCTTTGTTCCTGGGTCTTTGTGCTGCTGCCTCGTCCCTAATGTTCATTAATAAACATCCAATGCTTTCACAGAAGAGCTGGATTTGTTCAGAGATTAAATATTCACGCTTGGACTCCATTTCCTAATTAGGTGGCCTCTGAAGGAAATTGATCTGTGTAGGGTATCGGAGTGTAGGGGGTCTCCCTTCACTTTAATTATGCACAGCTTCAGGCTGGACTATCATCTAAAATCACAATAAAATACGTTGAAGTTTGTGGTTGTAGAAGCTTTATGCCTCTATTGCAGTAATACAGTTATTAGGTTTAGGGATTAAATACTTTCTTACAGGTTTCCTGGTTAATTTGAATAGTTTTCCCCCTTTAATGGATAAAATTATTCCTAGAAAGTTGAGCTTTATTATTATCTTTATTTTCTATTGTAATAAAAACGGATATTCAGTCTGTAAGAGAGATGCTTGCGGATGATGCTTTCTGCTGAAGCTTATATCAGCATCTACACCTGTTTGAAGAAACCTGCATATAATATGAGTTACAACGTTTAATCCATCCGTTTTGGGAGCATTCAAATATTTTTTAATTGGATTGAACTGAATTTATTACCAATAGCAGATTTAGCAATGACTGAGTTTTGTGTTATGGGCTGAGAAACTGAATGTGGCTGCAGAGGTTGGTTGCATGCTCTAGTAATGTCCACTAGAGGGCGACAAATTCAAATAAATGTTCATTTAAAAAAAAAAAAATCATTTCTTTTTACAATTTGACCTTTTGTACAAGCCGTGACCTGCACTCTGTTACGCAAGCTGTTTGTTTCCACGAGACCCAGAGAACCTCTGCTGTCACCGTTTTATTTAACATGCTTTAATACAGGTGCTGAGTGTGATCTACTGCAGAAAAAAAACAACCTTTGGAAGGTCTCTGCGTGCTCCGGCGTAAGAAAGGCAGGTTGACATGTTCTCAGATTTTAAACGCAGCGTCCGATGAATCCCAGTTCTTCACGGTTTCAGGCTTCTGACGCTGAAACAGGTCGTCAGACTGCGCAGAGAGAGAGAGAGCTCGGCGTTATCTCCTGTTCCTGTTTGCACTGAAAGAGGAACTGATTGTCTGAGGGAGACATTCATCAGACTCCAGTGGGATACCCGGCGCCCCTCCTCTTTTAAATCCTAACCCAGCATTCCTGTACACCTCGCCGAACCGTGCAGTGAGTGAACCGGGTCACACCGTACAGAGGACTCTGCAGAGCGACATGGAGGATTCAGCCCCCAGACCAGGAGAGAAGAAAGTGGTGGCAGTGGTGGGCGGTGGTTTGGTAAGAAGGGAAAATGAAAGTTATTTATGAGTTCAGCGTCCGTATTGTATTATTTTTAACCCTTCTGACAGCAAACGGGGCCACGGCTACTTGCTTCTTTTTAGATGTGTGGCTCTAAGAAGCAACACCCTTCTGCCATGCCACAAATTTGCACTTAAAACTGTAAATATAAAGCAACAAGTCAGGGAAAGTGCTCTTGGGGCTGGCCCCAGACACCGTGCAGTTGTTTGTGAAGCAGGGATTTGTTTCCCCCTCAGCATGGTCACCAGTCTTTTCGTCTTTGAGGTGGGGGCCCTGAACGCCTGCTTCTTCGCCAAGAGAGGCTTTCAGGTGGAGGTCTACGAAACGAGAGAAGGTAGCGTCCACGTTTGTCTCTTCTGCCTGCCGCGCAGCGCGTTAAAAAAAAAAAAAAAAAAAGCTGGAGGCTGAACTGTTTCCTGTGTGTTTCTGGTCAGATATCCGGTGTGCCGACGTGGTGCGAGGCAGAAGCATCAACCTGGCCTTGTCCCACAGAGGCCGGCAGGCCCTGAAGCACGTGGGGATGGAGGAGAAGGTACGCTGATGGAGTGAAGTTACTCATGAAAGCAGGGGAGAGGCGTTAAGTTGCAGCAACAAGGTCCTGGGTTTGAATCTTTATTATTCCCCCATCCCCGTCCATAGTCTGAAAACATGAGAGTAGCCTGAGCGTCTGTGTTCATGCTTGTTTGTCCTGTGCGTCTCTGTGTTGCCCTCTGTTCAGGCTGCCCTCTTGACCCCGCAAGGATAGGCAGGCGATGGTGGCAATTATTTCCTATTTTCCTAAAGAAATGGATGGGTGGACGATAATCCAATAACAATATTTATCGATCGATGGACGTATATTGATGATCATAACAAAAAGGTCAATAAAAAGTTCAATAGAATAAAAGTTTTCCTTCCTTCTGCATTCTAGCCTATCATGTAGGTTAATATTACATCATTACATCCTCCCAACCAATCACAACACAGACCCAGGAACCAAGCTCCGCCCCCTTCATAGAGTTCAGAGAGCAAGCTTTCTTTTTTCTTTTTAAAAACGTGCAGTTTTGGTAAAAAGTCGGTTGAATAGAGGATAGAGCTTGAATTCAGTGTTTGTTGGTACTTTATTTAAAAACAGGTCGCTAAGCAACAGCATAAAATGACCAGGGCTGCACTTAATATATATGTTTTGAGCAATTATTGATATCAGTCAACATAAGGCAACGTTACAATATAAAGTGCATCAGTGATCAGAATGTAACAATGCAGGAGAAAAACAGTGTGCAGAAGAAGGTTCAACCATGTTTATGGTGCAAAAATAAAGATGCAAAAGGCATTAATATGAAAAAGTTCGGTGCAATGCAAAATAATATAGTGCAAAAACACAGTAATCGTTCAGTTTTGTACCATTTGAGTGGAATATAAAAAGTTTGGCAACGTTGGTAGTGCACAAAATTATGCAAGTGTGATGCAGAGTCCAGTTTACAGTTCAACAGTCTGATGGCAGCGGCGTTTGCAGAACCTGGTGGACCTGCAGCAGATGCTGGAAGCCTCTTCCCAGAGGGCAGCAGGGAGAGCAGTCCATGGTGGGGGGGGGGTGAGGGGTCTCTGATGATGTTACGGGCTCGGGACACACATCGCTGGGATGAAATGTCCTTAATGGGAGGAAGAGGAGCCCCGATGATCCTCTCTTCTGTCCTCACCACTCTCCTCACATTCTTCCAGTCAGGGGCGCTGCAAATACCATGTCACCACTTGATCTTTGCTGCGACCGCTGTGAGTTTTATTGGGATTCCTTTGGTGGTCGTCCAACGCAAAGTGGAGCATAATTGAGAAGTGGAACAAAAACAACCTTAAACCTGATCCTTAAACCTAGATCAGCTAAAAGAGTCCACCTGCGTGTAACTTAATCCTGGTGTTAACTCAGACCTCAACGGAGACCGAGGCACACGGCAGATGGGTCAGAGATAAAGTCGTTGGGAAGTTTGACAAAAACAATATTCAAAACCACGGAGGGGAAATGTGCTCAAGGATCTTTTATTGTCAGATAGACCCCGCCTCAGGATGCCCATAAAACAATATGTACAGGCAGACACAACAGACATGGACATTTTTTATATATTCTTTTTTATATTGAGAGGATGTCAGTCAGTTCTCTCTCTCTCAACCCCATTTCCTGTCAGCTGACTAGAGCCATAAAACAAGAAAACATTTTTGGCACCCTGCCGATAAAGAACTACATAAAGAAAAGTCTTCATAATAATAAATCCAGCTTCTGTTGCACTAGAATTATAATTAATCAATCATAATCCCTCATTGAAAGTTTTCCTTTGAGTGCATTTATTAAATCTTGTCAGGTGTGTTGTAAGATGTGTCTGACAGCATCAGCGGATGACACAGTTAACTGTGCGACCAACAGGTCCTAAAAGAGAAATATTAGCACTTTTAAAATTGGTATCTTTAGTCGACGAGAGGAGAAGTTTCACTGGTATAAAACTGATGGAAGAGAGGTCCATTTCTCTGTGTCGCTCCTCAAAATCACAAAGACAAGTGAACATGTCGTTCAAGTGATGTAGAGGTGTGTGTGTGTCGATCTCTCCAAGTCAACGGTGACAAGTAAACACTTCTTTTTTCAGAGAAATGGATAAAGTTTAAAGCAACTGAACTGTGACAAACAGGGCTGGACCAAGTTCATCTTGCACTGCAAAAACTGAACTAAAAATAAGTAAAGTTTTCTTAAAATGAGTATATTTGTCCTTGACTAGATGATCTGCCAATGGAATAAGATTTTATTTTACCTACAATAGGAACAATTCATGTCCATCATCTTACTTCAAGTGCAGGATGTCTAATTATCCTATTTTAGGGGTCAAAATACTTATTTAACTGCTCAAATCTAGAACAAAAACACACATTTTTATACATATATTTTTTTATCCGTTTTTTGCAGTGTGATAGCGTAAGGGAGGGAAATGATACCTCCGAAACCCACTGCTGGAGCACTGCAGCAAAGAGTGGCACCTTGGGGGTCACCAAGTCTCCAAAAACGTTTGGGAAGCATTGGCATCACAAATTTGGGATGCTAATTACTACAGGGGCTTAAGATCGGAAGGTTTTTAGCAGCAAACACACCCGGCAAGTTTACAGATGGGTGGATAGGAGGAAAAGCACCACTCATATGTAGGGTGGAGAGGCTGTGATGCTGTGGGCTCCTGTCAGACTGCACGGTCTAATCAACTCTTATATATACCAGATTTTAAATAAAGAGCCGGTGCCCTCCGTCTGAAAACAACAAATTGGTTGTTGCTGGATCCTTCAACAATGTGTGTTGATCCAGAACTTAAGATTATGTATGGATACACCTGATACGAAAACAGCCTTCTTCCATTGGGATCCACTTCCTGTCGTGAATCTTTGGAGTGAGTAGAAGACAGAGTGCGAGGCGGCTCTGTCGGCTCTGGGTGATCTGGAGAGAGATTGTGCAAGCAGAGGTCAAAGATCCCTCTGTCTGCGTGCTGCAAACTTGGAAAATGTGGGTAGTGCAGCGTGAGCGCCGCCCTCTGGTCAAAAACAGTTATTACCCGGGAGTCATCCCTCCACTCAATGAATGTACACACGTCAAAGCTTTTGATACATATTTGCAGTGTACTTCAATTAAAAAAAAAGGATCTTATTTTGAGGATTTTCACCACGGGAGTCGATGAGTTTGGAGGACGTTTTATTTCTGGGAGCGCAATATAAGGCAGTTTTGTTCCATGTAATGAAAATAAATCTAAGAATGGAATGTTAAACATGTAGATTCCCGCCACAGTGCCGAAAGCCCTGTTAACTTGTATTTCTAAGCTGCTGTTCAACGTTATGATCGCTGCAGCTCCCAACAAGCTGCAGCGATCATAACGATAGCGATCAAAAAGGGAACTAAAAGTAACTGAAATTTTCTTGAAATTAGTATATTTTTCCTTGATTTGAGCAGTTAAATAAGACTATTTGCCAATGGAATTAGTGTTTTTACCCCTAAAAATAAGATAATTAGATACCCTGCACTAGAAATAAGATGATGGAGAAGAATTGTTCCCATTTTGAGTGCAAAAATCTTATTTTATGGCAGATAATCTTATTTACCTGCTCAAATCAAAGAAAAATACACTAATTTCAAGAACATTTCACTCACTTTTAGTTCCCTTTTTGCAGTGTGGTTCCACGGGTTCTTGATCTGATCAGGAATTAATGCACTGTCTCTCAGATGCTTGTGTCTGCTCGCACACTTTTTAGCTTCTCTGGGAGTGTTTGTTTGTAATTTTTTTTTTTACACCGTTCCGTAATTGATTGCTGTTTTTTCTTGTTTCTAACTTGAACATTTCATATTTACCTGAACGTGCCTTATTATCTTTTAATAATTGCACTAAAGCTTTCTCTTCTGCTGTACAGCTTAACTTTAAATTGAGCCTTTTTTTTTAATATTAACGAATATAGTGGGTTAGCCTGGTGTCTTCTGTCTTTGCTCCTCTGAGCTCGTTAATTTAAATTAAATTTTAAATTAATGAAATTTTCTTTTGGCCGGATAAATGAAGATGGCTTTTAACCGACACTTTAACAGACAACACGCCGTCTACCGTCACGCAGACCAAGTCAAGATCAAGCCTTTCACCAAATATTATTTACCCCACTGTTTTATTAACATCCTCTACAACGTCTGTCTCCCAGATTGTTTCCAAGGGAATCCCGATGAACGCGAGGATGATCCACGCGCTGAGTGGCAAACAGTCTCCGATCCCGTACGGGAAGAAAGGCCAGGTGAGCCCGCTGCTTTTTATTTATTAATCTCCCTGGAGAACGGCCGTTGCTTCCAAGCTTGGCTAGATTTTTGGGGTTTTTTGTGTGTGAAATCTGAAATGTTCCTGCTGCAATGCTGCGAAATCTGCTTTCTCTGTAAATAATGAATGCAAAAAAAAAAAAAAATATTCACTTATTTAATGTTCAAAACTGTTGAAAAATAAACCCCAAACATTTCTCTAGTGCTGCTCAACCAGCATCTGGTTGGGAAAGGCTTCGTAAGGATTGCCTCATGTGTACAAATCTAGCCTTTAGATAAAGTATTCATTACTCTACTTGAGAGGCAGTGGATGCGTTTGGACTAGCTTTAAAGTACGACAGCATAAAAAAAAAAAGGATTCACAACAGCGTTGAGCATCGTCATGGTTTATTTTCCTCAAATGTTGCACTGCATGTGACGCCGTACACAGCTTCAGCGATCCATCAATACGCAGGAGAAAGCCTATGGTTCTCCTAGAGTGAAAAACAAAGTGTACATTACATTCCTCTTCTTTCGCCTCCTCTACTTTTTGTTCCCTCTACTTTGAAAAATAGCTGTGAATTAAGGCCCACTTATCATTGAATAGGTCTGTTTCCATTTGTAATTTTGCTCTTATCCGCTCCATGCTTCTTTTAATTTATTTTTCCAGTGAGCAATACTGCAAATAAAAGCAGCATTTTTAGCAGAAAGGTGTTACAGTTAGATCTTAAATCGTTGGGGATTATTCCTAGTATAATTCATTTTGGCTCAGGTGGAACCTCAACATTCAAACAATTCCTAATTTCACTTTGCATGTTCTTACGGTAATTTGTCAATTGAGGACAATCCCAAAATAAGTGTGTGCCCCCCCACCCCACTTCAAACCAGAGCCCCTCCACCGTTGGTCTGAAATTCTAAGGTATCTAATTTCAGTTTTCCGTTCAAATTCTCTTACAGTCGGGCTTTCTGTTATCTTATGTCCCGTCCGTAATGTCCGTTCCCAGTCCTCATCCTTGATTTATTATGTTAATTTCAAGTAGCTACACACTCTTTTAAATAAAGTTTAAATAAAGGATACTTGTCTTCAGCAGGGGCAGATTGGTCAGATAGAGGGTAAGAGGAATGGAGGTAAATACAGGGCAATCCAAACTGCAAAAAAAGTAAAATTTACCTAAAATTTGTGTTTCTGTCCTAGATTTGGGCAATTAAATAATATTATCTGCCAATGGAATGAGTATTCTGACCCCTAAAATAAGATAGTTAGACATCCTGCACTTGAAATAAGATGATGGAGATGATTTGTTCCTATCATAAGTGCAAAATTCTTATTCCATTGGCACATCATCTTATTTATCTGCTCAAATCAAGGACAAATATACTAATTTTAAGAAAATATTACTTATTTTTAGTTCAGTTTTTGTAAATGTCGCTCCTTTTCTTTCAGATATTTCCTTCTGCCCCGCCCTCTCAGGGTCCCAGGCAGCACAGGCCTCCAATCAGGTCCAGGGCTGGACCTGGGTTATTTTCTGTTATTCTGTTGTAGATCAGTCGCCCTTTTATGTCTATTTTTAGGTTTAGAAAAAGAGCATCCTGTTATTTGTGGATAATAAATCATAGTTTCCACCATAATGAAAAAAATACTGATTTAAAATTAAATATTACTGGCATTTTTAACATCATTCTGTTTTGATACATTAAAAGCAATTATTACAAGAAGAAAACGGCTAAAACCTGCATTTACTATTACTACATTATTACATTTAAATACCATAATAAAGAGATAATTTATAGCCAAAGTTATTAAGAGCCACCGTGGAAGGTCCAAAGAGCCACAGGTTGCAGATCCCTGGTCTATGTCAATATGTGATCATATCATGTGATCACATATTGACATAGGCATGTGATCACATATGTGATCATATCATGTTGGGCAAAAATCTTTTCCCATATCAGGTCAGTGAGTTGGTCTCACCTCACGTCCGTGTCAGCAGATGGTTGAGTTTTAAAACTGAGCATGTTCTGTTATGTGAGAGCAGATCTCCAGACTTTGTTCACAAGGAGTCCTCTGCTGTTAAACTCACCGTACAAATCAAGGCCTGCACGCTGACCCAGATGAAGCCTCACTTCATCTCTGCTTGCTGTTAAAGCGGACATATCATGCAAAGCCCACTTGGCCTACACCTGCTGAAGGTGTCTGACATCAAACCTACAGATGCGTCTTTAAGGTTACTGACGATGTCTTTCCGTTTTTCGCTTCGTGTTAAAACGTTTCCTTTTCTTGGAGGCGGCTGCACTGATGATGGGAAAATTTAGATAAAAGGAACTGTAATACCTCACAACACAGAAAAAAGTGCGCTTTCTTTTTACCACGACCGTCTGCACACACATTTCCACTAAAAGGAAACGTTAATGACAGTAGAAAATATCTCTCAGACATTCGTGAGCCTTGTCTGAGAATAGATATGTGATTTCCAACGCTGCCAGTTTGGCAGAGGCTCATAATCCCGTCACGGGACCTGGGTGATTGAATAAAACAGAAATATTCAAAATACCATTTAGGAAACGGAAGTAAATAAACGGTCCTGTTCCCGTTTTAAAGGAACACGCACACAGACTCCTGTTTGTGAAGCTGTATGTGGTTGGATTACATCACAGATTGTTCTCCTTTTCAGTACATCCTGTCTGTTGACCGGGCCAACCTGAACAAAGAGCTGCTAACAGGTAAGAGCATCACTTGGTGCAAAAAGTAAGATTTTACATTATATTTTATTGGTTGTGATTTATGAGCAGGACCCCATCAGTTGGAGTTTAAATGCTTCACACATAATTATGCACATTTTAATAGACAAAACCTTTCTTTAATGTAGCCGGACGTCAGAGAAGTGGTAAATAATTAAATTACAGTTTTGGGCACGCTCCTCCCAGTTATAGCACAAGTCAGCACAGTTCTGGTTAGAAGGCCCAACGAGGCCAGTTCTTTTTACGTTTACTGAGTATTTTATTTTAAAAACACATATTTTCCATATCTGCTTGGTTGGACCTGGTGGTTCGTGGTAGAAAGACATCGACACCGGCATGAAATCTAATGTCCAGAGCTCGGTTTCTTTCTAGCGTTGCTCCATCTGACGGTGTTGTATTATAACTGGATGGGATTGAGCTGTTTGTATCTGGATTTGGATCTGAATCCATCTGTTTTTGACTGGACTGGAATGAGGTAATATTAAAGTAACAAAGTTGGAGTGAGCTAGACATAACTGGGCTTCAGTCAGACCTGTTTGTCTTTGAGAAGACTTTTTTATTCAATTGGTTGTGTAGGAACACACAGACTTGAAAATAATTTCAAACTGAATTGAACTGAGTGAAACTGAACTGAATTAAAATCTTTGGAACTGATTTTATTTGAACTGAAATAAAACAAACTGAAGTAATCTAAACTGAATCAGTTTGAACTGAACTGAACTGAAATAAACCGAGTTAAACTGAACTGTATTTAAAACTTTGGAACTGAACTTGTTTGAACTGAAATAAAACAAACTTAAGTAAACTGAACTGAATCAGTTTGAACTGCACTGAACTGAGCTGATCTTTTAAATGTGTACTAAATTGAACTGGATAGTCTCAGTTGAACAGCAGTGATTATTTTAAAATTCAAGTGAATTTATTTGAACTGATCTAAAACAAACTGTAATAAACTGAACTGAATCAGTTTGAATTGAACTGAACTGAATTATTTTAATTTGTACTTAACTAAACTGGACAGTCTGAGATGAACAGCAGGGATTATTTTAAATTGAAGTGAATTTATTTGAACTGAACTAAAACAAACTGAAGTAAATTGAACCGAATCAGACTGAACTGAACTGAAATGAACTGAACTATTTTAATTTGTACTACATTGAACTGGATAGTCTGAGTTGAACAGCAGCAATTTTTTTTTTCAATTGAACTGAATTTATTTGAAACGAAACCTAGTTGTTTAATCTAAACTGAACTGATTTGCTGAACTAATTAAACAGAACTGAAAATAATTGAGCTGAATTTTTAAATGTGTACTAAAACAAACTGTAATAAACTGAACTGAATCAGTTTGAATTGAACTGAACTGAATTATTTTAATTTGTACTAAACTAAACTGGACAGTCTGAGATGAACAGCAGGGATTATTTTAAATTGAAGTGAATTTTTTTGAACTGAACTAAAACAAACTGAAGTAAATTGAACCGAATCAGACTGAACTGAATTGAAATTAACTGAACTCAAGTATTTTAATTTGTACTACATCTGAGTTGAACAGGAGTGATTTTTTTTTCAACCCGTAAACTTCAACTTCAAACCGAGTTGCTTAATCTAAACTGAACTGATTTGCTGAACAGAACTGAAAATAATTGAGCCGAACTAAGGTGAACTAAACCAATCTATTTTGTTTTGAGCTGAACTGAACTGGAAACTTGAACTTGAACTCTGAATTCTGACTTAACTGAATTTATTTAAAATGAACTGAATCGTTTAAATCAGACTGATTTATTGAACTCTTATAAACTGAACTGAATTGAGCGGAACTGAGTGAGTTGATGTCAACCAACATAAAGCTGTATTTAATGGAACGCATATCATGGCTCATCGTGCATTTTTAACATCAACCAGTTTCCAGCTGGTTTAGACATTAAAGCCTCTTGTTATGAAACTCCTGCTGACTGATAAAACCTCCCTCTTCTTAGCACTGATTTTAAGTTTTTGGTATTTTATTTGCTGTCTGAGATGGGAGTTTAGGACCTCCTTTGATTGTATTAAAATTGTTGTTACTGTTACTCGTTCCCACCCTGTTTCTGATTTGTGCGCCTGCAGAAAACATCCTTCTTGAAGCGCATGCTCTTCTTTCCGCTGCATTATTTGTCCTGGTTTAGGCTGCCCTTCAACCTCTCCTCTCTCTCTCTCTCTCTGTGCGTTAGCTTCTTGGCATTCTTTAAAACGCCCCCGTGCATCGGGAGACGTCAGGGGATGAGGTTGGACCTTCTTATTCCCTTCTTTCTTTTTAAGCCGGAAGGATTTCTTTTTTTTTTTTGCCTAATATTTAATGAGGAGCCTGTGGGAGATAAAGTGTGACAGCTTGGCTCTGTCTTTAATTAGATTGCCTGGATGCGCTGATTCAGGCTCCTCCAGTGAACTCTGAGATAAAGAGATTTTGCAGTGTGACATCCCGAAAAACATCTGTCTTGCACAAACCCAATCCCAGATGCACCGGCAGCCGCGCTCTGTCGTTCCAGAGGTTCATTAGGGTCCACACAGGACTGTCCCCCCGTTTCATTAGCAGTGTAAAGGTTTTCTGTATGTATGTTTCTGTAATGCCGTAGTTGCATTAAAAGCTGTTTTTTTTCCTGTAACTCTCGCAGAGGCAGAAACGTATCCAAACACAAAGCTGAACTTTGACCACAAGCTGCAGGACTGGAGTGCTGAAACGGGACTAATGACCTTCGCCAGGTAAATATTGACACACGCCGGGTTAGCTGAGAGCAGGGGAGCGTGGCGACTACCGAGGGCTGGAGAGGCGATAAACCTGTTGCGTCATTAACTGCTGTGAGTAATTAATTTTTTTTAATTTTTTTAGGAACTTTAGTAATTGATTGTCCCGAGGTAAACGCGTCGCACACTTTCCAATCCAATTAACACGGAGCCACCTCCAGCTCTTTCTGGGTGCAGGGATTATCGTTTCCACACGGCTTCGTAATTAAAACGGCCGACAGAAGCACAAACGCGTTTACATGGCTTGAATTTCTGAGAACGAACACAATCTTAAGCTTAAGTGTGAAAAAATATCCAATTGATGCCATTGCTGATTAATTTTCAGGCCTGCAGCTCCTTGTATAACTCTTTCCCCATTTCATCCATAGTATTGTGTCGTTGTTTTTTTCCATTCCATATTTTTTATTGGGTTATAAGGATACAGTACATGTCTTTTCGTGAGGATACATTTCTGAAACGCTTGGAAAACAAAATCAAAAGTGTAACTATAACAATTTTTACATGTTGTGCTTGAAGTTTAACCACCAAATCATCAAACCAACCACTGGCCTCTCTCAAAATCCTGACTGGAAAAGAAAAAATAGGAGTGATTCAATTAAACGTCAGTGTATCTTAATTAGAACGATCTACTTTAATCATCTAACGAGGGAACTGAAACAATTAAGGTAAGAATGTGATTCCAAGTTTTATAAAAAATTTGTCGGCACACCCCCTAATACTGTACTTATTGGGTCTTTATGCGATTGGCCAACATAAATTGGTCCATATTTGAGAAGTGGAGGGAAAATGCTGCACGCCACACTATATGGACTTTGACTAGGCCGTTTTAACACACGAGTTGCTCTGTCCATTGCAGCTTTGGCTGCTGTCCTGCTTGGTGAGCCTCCAGCCTCGTCTCTTTCACAGCCTGTACGGGTTTTTCTTCCAGGATTCAGCTCCATCCACTTGCTCATTAATTCTGGCCAGCTTCCTAATCGCAGCTGAGGGAAAGTATCCCCAGAGCATGACGGTGCCCCCGCCGTGTTTCACGGTGGGGACGGTGGCGTTTGTTTCCATCGCACACGGTACATCTAGGTTAGAAAAGTTACACTTTGCTCCTTATTTGGACCGTATTTAAGGAGGGCGAAGACGCATACACGCCTACACATGTAAAAGAGAAAGCCACATATCATTGTAGTTTCATGTAACAAGAGAAATACAAGTTTGTCGTTCCAATCTGACAAAATGTAAAAAGGTTAAAGGAGTGTAAATAGCTACCCAGAGCCGGCCCAAGGCTTAAGCAAACTAATCAGCAGTTTAGGACCCCCAGACAATCAGGGACTGGCCATAAACTCTGTAATTTTAACCAAACGTTAAAAGACCCCGAGGGCCCCACAAACTTTGGAGATGTTCAGAAAGAACCTAAAGACATTCCTATTTCAAACGGCCTTTTAATACTCATAATTTGAATTTTGCTTTTATGGTGCTTTATTGTGTTTTTGTTTTTATCATACTTAGGGAACTGTTTTTAACCCCCTGCTATTGTAGCACTTTGAGATTTTATTTGAAATGCAATGAAGTGCATTATAAATAAAATCTATTATTATTATACATCAATATTTATTTAATTTTTTTTGTTGAGAATGAGAATACCGGCAGGGATGAAATGAAAGATACTGAATAGTTGTGAATTCAATTCAAGATTTGAAGGGATTGGCAAATTTGCAGAAGTGCAAATAATTATATTCATTATTAGATTTTTTTTTTGTTAGCATAGTTTAATCTTTTCTTTGTGTTGGAGCCGGGTTTGTTCACAAACACGTCACAGCAGCAAGTAACGACCAATTGTCTCTGATTTTATGCTGGGTTAGAACTGAAACACAGTTAGCGTGTCGATACTAACGCCAGTCGACTGGAGAACAGAACCTGCTCTGATTCTTTGTGTAGCTTTCGTTGCATTTAGCCTTTTTAATACCTTTCGCATTTCCTTCAGATAGCCATCTGTGTGGGGAGAAATTACATTTCTCCTATTCTTTGAGCTATACTTACACGCTAATCTAATTTAACATCCTAGATCTAAGATGTTGATAAGCAAATCTGAGATTATCATCACCAAATGCACTAGATGACATTTTAGTTTGGAAACCAGATGCTACCAGATTTACTCCTTTATTTAGGTTATGGCGCACCTTGAGCCACTCCACTCCTGTCATGTAGTTTACTTGTTGGTATTGACAAGGAAGAAAAAGAGCAAAAAAAAAAAAAAAAGTCGGCTTTTAACTTGTGCTTTTAAAAATAAAGAAGATTGATTTAGATCAATTTTCTGGGGGGAGCTGTTGCCTTGCAGCAGGAAGGTGCTGGGTTACCTGTACATCCATGCATGAGTGTTGATAGGTCAGTTGGTCTATCTAAACCTGTTATCTGAAGAAAACCTCAGACGACTCTGCAGTTATGGCGCGTATCAGACACACCAGAGAAGAAGCTGAGAACAGGAATTAAAACAAAGGATATGACTGCAGATTCCAGGAAAAACAGGAATATATCAAACACATAACAAGTTATAATCACATACTCAGTGTTCTGTTTGCATTTCACTGCAAGATAAACTCGCTGAACTGTTGTTTTAGCATTAATACGTCTAATCTTAGATTTTATCCTCAAAATACAAGATGTAATTTTTCAAATGATGGTTTACTAACGGAGCAAAGCTATCCAAACCTACCTAGAATTGTGTGAACATCTAATTAAGCCCCCTCTCTGTGTTAAATCATGAATGAACTATGAATCACGGTATCTTTTGATATGCAGGCCTGATCAGTGGAGTCAGGAAATCCCTTTAACTCACTTCTAACCCGCTGCAGAGTGACGTCACGGGCGCCGGCTCTCGGCTGAAGAGCCCCAGCGCCGAACGCGAAGCTGCGTTTCAATTCAATTCAATTTCAATTCAATTTTATTTATATAGCGCCAAATCATGAAACATGTCATCTCAAGGCATTTTACAAAGTCAAGTTCAATCATATTATACAGATTGGGTCATATTATACAGATTGGTCAAAAATGTCCTATATAAGGAAACCAGTTGATTGCATCAAAGTCTCTCCAAGCAGCATTCACTCCTGGGGAACCGTAGAGCCACAGGGAGAGTCATCTGCATTGTACATGGCTTTGCTGCAATCCCTCATACTGAGCAAGCAATAAGCGACAGTGGGAAGAAAAACCACCCATTAACGGGAAGGAAAACCTCCGGCAGAACCGGGCTCAGTATGAACGGTCATCTGCCTCGACCGACTGGGGTTACAGAAGACAGAACAGAGACACAACAAGAGAGACAAAAAGCACAGAAGCACACATTGATCCAGTAATCTGTTCTACAATAGATGGTAGTAGCGGGTGAGCCGTCTTCTCTGGATGATGTCACAGTTAACAGAACGCCAGACCAGGCGTACCTACTATGAAGAGAAAAGAGAGAGAACAGAAAGTTAAAGCAGAAATGACGACAGTCATTTCAATGTAATACAATGCAAAACTGGAGAACAGTAGACTGAAGAACAGTAGAAATCAGTAGAGTGAGAAAATTAGACCCTGATGTCCTCCAGCAGCCTAAGTCTATAGCAGCATAACTATAGAGATAGCTCAGGGTATGAGCCACTCTAACTATAAGCTTTGTCAAAAAGGAAAGTTTTAACATTAGTCTTAAAAATAGATAGGGTGAAAGTCACACAGAACCCGAATGCAAAATGTCAAAATGCCGAAATGTGTTTGTGTGCATGAGTGCACCCTAAGGTTTACCCAGAAATAACAAAAGGCCTTGATATTTTTTTCTGAGCAACAACGTAAAATACCAAAGTTGACAGAGAACTGCTGAGTTGCTGTCTGTTTATATTCTTCTGTTTTTATACCCACGGTCAAATATTTTAATAATCTTTGGATCAAGTTCATGCTTGAAAAACCCTCCAAAGGGAAGAGTAGTCCAAAATTTCTCTAGACAGATTTTAAAGACGTTTTATTTAAAAAAATAAAAAATAAACCCTTGCTGCCAAGGGTTTTAAGGGTTAATTAACAGTTATGTATTTACATGTTTCAGGTTGTTTTGAATACCTTTTCTTCAATAAATAATAGAAATCTTGATTTTAAAACAGATTTTTGCAGCTATTCATGTAAACGTCTGATGTTAAAATGTCTTTGTCAAATTTCAGACATTAAAGCATGACCAAAAATGCAGAAAAGGGAAGGGGGAATACTCTTTAAACACCATTGGACTTACAAATTGATTCTGCGGTCTTGGGTAAAGCAGAATTATTTACCTGTACCCACGAATACGCAGAATATTCAACAGCCCGGCTGCTGTTGTTTCACAGTGTGGCCATTGCCTCTGTGTACTGCCTAACAAAGCTGAAGCTGTTAAATTGACAATTTCAAAAGAAGCTGGAGTCCACCATGCAACAGGGAGAGAGAATGGAGTAAGTCAGACCCGTTCAAAGACCGTTTCCAGAGTTCCTTCCTGCTGTGGTTCGACCACACGGGGCTCAGGAAACAAGGCCCGGTAATTCGTTTCAGACTCGACAGGCTGCAGTTAGCGGAGAGAGTTTATCTCTCATGGCGAAGCAATTAAAAGAAAAAGACGAGAAAAACTATGATTTGTTTCAGATTTCTCATAAGAAAGAAAGTTTGCGGTTGAAGCTTTGGCTGCTGGAGAGGGTTTTACTCTTTTATACAATTCTGTAGGAACCAAAAGAGGTTTCATGTGAACTGGTTTAACCTTTTTTTAGCTTGCTCTTATTTTATTTTCATCTCATGCGTAATGCTTTTGAGTGCGCTACAGGAAACGAATTGTTTTTTGTTGTGCACACGTACAATGACAGTAATGGACATGAATGAAAGTGAGTGACAACGAAAGAGTTTGCTGAAAAAATGGAGCGTGAAAAGAGGGAGATGTTCTCTTTGTGTGAATTTATTTAGATAGGCAAAAAAAAAACTGAACGCCATTAGGTTGTCAATGGCTGCCAGGTGTTTGCTTTTCGTTTCTGTTGTCAGTGTTTACTAGTTTTGTTCTGTTCACTATAGTCTTGCCATATAAGTTCACGCATTTTTCTTTGTTACAATCAGCATTTCTGTTACATCTCTGTTAGCTTCGCCCCCATGGTAAGGTCGCTTTGCTGGCTGTGGTTGTGGTTGTTTGCAAGGGTCAGAGGCAGGACAGCTTGGAAGATCCAAATTATTAAAAGACACAACCTAAGTACACGCACAACCCCTTATTTCAGCATATGTATGAGACACTGTGTAAAAAGTACAAACGGAGCTGAGAGTTAGCATCGATGCTAACCAACTTACTACATTATTGTCTCTCTATGCAGGAGACAACGGCATCATCTTTTTATGTTTGTTCAAAGTAAGCTTACCGCTGATGGGGAAAAAAGACGCTTAAAGTCACAAAACTCTCACAATAAGGTCAGGTTATCACTTTTCTACTTTTTAAGCATTGCTTTGTTGCGGCCTGCCAGACGTGAGCGGCACATCAGCTCGGGGGCGACTCTTTGAATAATTTTTTTGAGGTTTTTCAGCCCGACTCAGCTTGCTTGGAAGCCCTGTCAAGCAGGTACTGAAAAAAAAGGTACCAAGTAACCATTACTAATGCAAAACCCTTAGAGATGAGTATAGGCGGTGCAAGCAAGGTCCACTTGCACCTCATGAACAAAGGGCACTATTTTGACAACAATGATGTCCAGATTTTGTACAAAGAGAACAGAGGGTTTGAAAGAGGGGTGAAAGAAGCCATCGTGGTCCAAAGAGAGAAGCCATCACTAAACAGAGGAGGAGGATTGAGCTTCCAACTCCCCAAAGTTTACAGCTCGGTCCTCCAACACAGGCCGAAGAGATTACATCAGCATCTCATCATGATTTAGGTGACCAATTACTCCACTCACACCCAAGAAATAACTTCTAACAACCCAGGACAGTGACTGTGGGTCGAAACATTTTCGGAAAGATCTGAACGAAAATCCAGTTGCCTCTGATTTAATGCTGATAAAAAGAATGTAGTCTCCAGATGTACAAAGCTGGTCGAGGCACGGCTGTGATTGGAGGGAAAAGTGGTTCTACCAATGAACACATAACAAGAAATGCATGCACAACATTTCTGATTTTAATTTGATAAACATAAAAAAAACATATCTTCTTCTTATTCCATGATTGTATATATTTTGCATTGTGTAGGTCACATAACATCCCGACAGAATATATTAAAACTTATGGTTGAAGCGTGACCTTTTTACAGAACTGTAATCCTCTTAGAAAGGGTGCAAGTACCTGGTTTGAACCCTGCAGACCGTCACTATGGGTCCCTGAGCAAGACGCTGAACCCCAATAATCATGATTGCTATTATTATGCATCCACGAGTCACTACTCTGCAGCAAATAAGGATTCAAAAACAGACTTTCTACAATCCAGAGTAGGAGTCTGAGTGAGAGTGGTGGATGCAGTGGATGGCCGGGTTGCTTCAGTTTAAATTAGGCGAGCCCTTTTCCGATTTTCCGATTCTCAGGCCGGATGGATCCAAGACCCAGGTTCGAGCTGATCTGATCGTCGGCTGTGACGGAGCGTTCTCCGCCGTTCGCAAGCAGTTCCTGCGCCGCAGCCGCTTCAACTACAGCCAGACGTACATTCCTCACGGATACATGGAGCTCACCATGCCGCCCAAACACGGAGAGGTCAGTCGTTTGTTTGGGATCGTGGCGACATTCGGAAGCATCCAGGGTGCATTCATTTTTTTAAATTTTATTTTACAGCACAATCGGTGTCAGCTTTCGTTGATTTGCATCATTTTCCTCAACATTAATTAGTCACTGTCATGTATGCTGTTTATATTTTTTATCATTAACCCCAGTTTGCTATGAAGCCAAATTATCTGCACATCTGGCCAAGAAACACTTTCATGATGATCGCTCTCCCCAACCTGGTGAGTGTGGAGTATATTCCTGTGATTTTTTTTTTTTTTCATTTCTGTATTTTTTTATGTATTATCTACAGAAAAAAAAAACAGCCAGCATAGACGTAAAAGGCAGGGGGTGCCTACAGAACATTTTTTATTGCCTTTTTTTTTTAATTTATTAAGCTTTGGTAGCCTACAACAGATAAAAGATTAGCACAAACAAAAAAATTAATGACTAAATAAATGGTCCCCGAGTTAATCTATCTATTGTTTTCATGGGTTTCTAATCACATCCCTTTGTTGGTTTTAAAGATACTGTGTACCAATCCTTTGTAGATTCAACAAAAGAAGTTAAGAATAGAAATGAATGCCTCTGTTGTCTTTATACAAACGAACAATGAGATTAAAAAAGCTGCACGTCCATGAGAAAAAGTCTGAGTATAAAGTATAAACCTCACAGAGGACCTATGAAGTATTGCACAGAGGAAGCGACTTGGACTTTATAAACCCATCTGCAGAGCCAGAGGCTGATCGCTGCAGTGTTCACACAAAAGAAGGCATGACTAAGCAGAAACGTACTTTTCAATAAACACACGACTCATTCTTAAAAATCCTTTTGCCTCGTTTGCCTTACGTGATACATACATTTTCAGAGAAGCCAAATCCTGGGTTTTCATTAGCGGTAAGCCACAATCATCAAAATTAACAGCATTTAACCCATCACTCTGTACAGTGTGCCTATCTGATATTTGACTTTATTATTATTATTTTTTTTATAGAGATACTGAAATAAACTGTTCCCTGATATTCTAAAATACAGAGATCCTCCTGCACGTTGTGCGTTTATGTTAAAACCACAAATTAACACTTTAAAGCGTGATACAGGTAATTGTGAGGAAACGTCACATAAAAAAACAAAAACATTCTTTTTTGGTTGCTTTAAAAAAAAAAAAAGTCAGGCTTTCAAATTTGAATTGATACGTTGGACCAAAAAATAAATTTTCCTCATGTTTTCCGCATTTTTATATAGGGTGCGTAAAATATATTGTATGTTCAGAAAAAAGCTGACTTTGCCGAAAAGGTCGAGGTCCCAGAAATTTGGAGTTAAAGGGTTTAAAAGCCGAGAGTTGCGTAATTCAAGCCGTCTGCCATTGTTCTAGATATTTGTGCACATTTGGTCGGTAAAGCTGGAGGATTTGGTGCTAAAAAAAAAGAAAAAAAAAAGGCTTTCATCATGTGGGGCGGCGTTTGCTCACCTGGAATGAAATCTGACAGGAGACGCGTCATTGGTGGGCTTTAAGGCTGATACCACCGTGTCCTTTGTTTATTTTTCAATTCAGGACAAGACTTTTACTTGCACCCTTTTCATGCCCTTTGAAGAGTTTGAGAAGATCACCACAGGAGACGAAGTCATCGAGTTCTTCCAGAAATACTTCCCCGACGCCATCCCGTTAATCGGAGCGTAAGCGACCTCCTTTCTCTCTCCCCATCCTCAGCATCCAGCCTGGTTGGTCATCCTCAGAAACACCTTCAGCTCCTGTCACCCCGCTGAATGCACACATCTGCAGCCGACTGTGAAATTGCACCTTTACACTCCCGTGGATTTCAGCCGCTAGGTTGTTTTTTTTTTGTTTATGTGCGCTGTATGAGTTTGCAGCCAGTGACGGATAGCTGTGTGGATGCAAGAGGTAGCCTTAATCAAGACTTTTATTCACTTAGTGGTCAGGCATGAACAGCTGGATGTGTGCTTTCATTCCTTTTTGCCTTTTTAATAAACCAAAGCGGACAGATCATGCAGTTTGAAAAGACGCAGCCGTGACAGATGCTTCTGTCGCAAGCAGTAAACAGTCTCTATTGTTTGGGAAGAAACGTCAGATTATATCAGTTGCTCTGAGTAATTTTCTAATAGTTTTGTCCCCATTCGTCCTCTGCAGCGATGCCCTCAAGAGGGATTATTTCCGCCTGCCCGCGCAGGCCATGGTGTCCGTTAAGTGCTCCCCATATCACATCGGTGACAAGTGCGTCCTCATGGGGGACGCGGCCCACGCCGTGGTGCCCTTCTACGGCCAGGGGATGAACGCCGTGAGTAGCACCGAGCGGAGCGGACCATAAGACGGCGAAGAATCGCATGTAGACCCGTCCACCGCCCTTCATTCACTCATGCTTTGCAGGGCTTCGAGGACTGCATTGTGTTCGACGAAATAATGAATCGGTTCAACGAGGATTTCGGTGAGTGCTCCGTTGTGTGGAAACAAACGAGGCACAAAGAGCCAGGGGTAGGCAGGAGAGTCATTCTGCCGCTGTGTTTTGTTCATGCGGACAGGTGCTGTGCTGCCTGAGTACACGCGGGTGCGAGTTCCAGACGACCACGCCATCGCAGACCTGGCCATGTACAACTATGTGGAAGTAATTCATCCATCCTTCCATTTTCCCAACACGCTTATCCCTTGTGGGGTCGTGGGGGGGTTCTGGTGTCTATCTCCTGCTGTCAATGGGCGAGAGGCGGGGTTCACCCTGGACAGGTCGGCAGTAGGGCTGAACAATTAATCGCATTTTCAATATAATCGTGATTTAAAATAACGCAATTTCCAAATCGCAGAGGTCTGCAATTTTTGGCTATGTAACAATTAGGGAATCAGACACGTCCATTAGGTGTCAGTAAAATGTTTAAAGTGGGTTTGCCTCCACATGGAAGGGAAGACAGTTGCAGCAGTGAGATAATCTAATTTTATTACTTGTTTTAGAGTTTATATAATCATACATAGCATTAAGTACAGGTCAATCAGTTTAATACATAGACTTGCTTGTTGGTTGGACTTTATGTTCAACAAGGATTGATGTCCAATTAAATTAAAAGCTGTTCTCTTGAATAATATTCTGATTAATAGAAACATTAGAAGTTCATTTTTAAAATAGTCCTTGTTTACAAACGTCTTTATTTAGTGGCCATTTTTGTTGCTTGTAGTTAATGCAGAGAAAAGTCAAAATTGCAATTTTGATTGAAATATAATGTAGGCAGAACGCAATCATTACTGCTCTGAGTTTAGATGCTGTGGGTCTTTTAGCAACTAATCCACATGGCGAGGAAACAAATAGATTTGTTGTTTGTATATATTTTGAAACACATGATAAATTAAACTGGAAAAAAAAATCGCATTAAATCACAATACTAAGAAAAAAAATCGCAATTAGATTATTTTACAAAATCGTTCAGCCCTAGTTGGCAGTCCATCGCAGGGCAACACAGAGACAGACAGGACAAACAACCATTCACGTGCACAAGTCAGAGAATTTAGAGAGGCCAGTCAACATGTTTTTGGACTGTGGGAGGAAGCTAGAGTACCCAGAGAGAACCCATGCGTGCACAGGGAGAACATGCCAACTCCATGCAGAAAGACCCAGGGCAAGGGTAGGACTTGAACCCAGGACCTTCTTGCTACATGGCAACAGCGCTAAAAGTGTCCTTTTTCCCCAGTTTTGTTATTTTTTGTCTGCATCTACAGGCTCTGTTGGATTCATGTCAACAACTGTAGTACAAATCCTACACCGGTAGGAAACGATAACGTCCAGATTAACACCATTTGAAAACATGGAAACAACGGTGGGCCAAAGAAATGTGACAGATAAGATAAGATAGGATAGTCTTTATTGATCTCACAATGGAGAAATTCGCTCGTCACATCGGCTCATACAAGAAGGTGCAGAGTAGGGAAGGTGCATTCAGTTATATACAGTGAATCTTCATATATACAATGGATCAAAAAGAATACCAAAAAATACAAAAGAGATTGCGTCAACACAATCTCAGCTAACACCAGCAGTGGTGGGCACAGTTGCCATAATACGAAAATAGATAATTGAGAGGCTAACTTTTTTCTTCACCACATTATCATTGAAGCAAGGACTCTTTTTCCAATACTTCTATACAAAACACCAAACAGCTTACTGCCCTTCAGCAATCCTCCAGGGACATTTATCATGTGTAAAATAGGAAAACATGTTTTTTTCCTACACAGCAACGATGGAACCAATCTTTATCTGTGCTTTTGTAGTCTAAAATACGACACATTAAATATATAATATAATAGATGTAGCGTCAATGACTAACCCTGGAAGTCATTATTTATTTGAAGTTTAACAATTGATGATATAATAGGGGAAACAGGAACTCCAGAAACGCTCAGCACTGCGTTCCAGGCTTCCAGCAGTGTTGCCACGTCTGCTTATTATCAGCGACTTTAGGCTTGTTCATCTATACTGTTTACAATGTAGAGGTAATTGAGCTGGTTGCTTGTTTCTCCTACAATAACTGGCAACACTGGAGTGGCTTCCCGACAACATTTTTGTGTGCGGAATGAGTTTGCATAGCTAGGTTTTTGGTTAGCTGTTATAATTTGCTCATAAACAGTGTGAAAAAGCATTTTGCGCACATCTTTTTTGTGTGACAGGTGTTTAGATTAAAGAGAAATGACAAGTGTGTCCTCATGGGGGATTTGCATCTCATGCAAAACCCTCCAAGCCTCATCAAAAGCTGACCCTAATGCTTTCTAATGTCATTTACAAGCCATCTTCTGTGTCTGGTGACCTTTTTTTTTTTTTCTCTTTACATAATTTGCTCCATTTCTTTTGCCACCACTTACGTATGCCCTCTAGTTGTAGGTCTGCCAGCTGCTTACAAAATTACATCATTTGCATACCCATCACTGGACTGCGTGGGCACCATAATAACATCCAAATCAGAGCATTAATGCTTTCAGGTGTCCTACTTGGTACTTTACTGCTGGTGAGCATGTCATGAAAGAAAGATTAAGATGTAAGTAAAGCCTCTGAACCAATCCTAATCAAAAAACCAAGCTCGAGAGGTTTTTGTTTAAAGATTTCCACGCTTACTGCTGCTCTCAGCTCCTCGGGGACACTTGCAACACGAATGCTAAAAGCTCCTCACTAAAGGTTTTTCGGTCCTGCACACTGGAGCAGCTGACCGAGGCTGGCCAAAGGAGCCTAGACGTGTTGGTGATTCATCTGCTGGAAGCATGAAAGACAGATTGTTCCTCAGCAAAAAAAAAAATACAAGTTGCTTTAAAAATCAGGAGGTGGCGTTTCTAAAAGGCATCCAGCAGAGGGACCTTAAGACGGGTGTACTCAACCACAGTTCCCGGTACAAACTAAGTGCACAGTGTTGTCAGTCAGCAGATGATGCATGCGTGCGTTACATTAACTGAGGCAGAAACAGGCTCATGATTCAGTGATGGCTTAAACTGAAATCTAATTTAACTGGATGTTTTGACCACTAATTGGGCCCCCCCGTCCGAACTTCAGCTCTGACGACTTTGACGTATAACTGCAGCTTTAGCGCCTCTGATTCTGCTCACAAGCACATCTGTTGTTTTACTTCCCAGATGCGAGCGCATGTCAACTCCAAATGGTTCATTTTCAGGAAACATGTGGATAATCTTCTTCACCTCCTCATGCCAAAGACCATAATTCCCCTTTACACCATGGTGAGTACGTCCTCGGTGGACGATCAAAGCTGTCACAACTAAAAACACCCTCAGGAATTATTGGCACTGCTGGTAAAAAGTAAAAGCACAATCTCACACAGAAAAGTATTTAACCTTTATGTTTAAGTGCAGTTATTTAGTAGGGGGGAAAATGGGTTGGAGAGATCTTAGTCCATTCCTCTTTGCACAATCTCTAGAGATTGTCCAGAGTCCTGGGTCGTCTCTCACGCTCTCTTCAGCTCATCCCTAATTTATTTTTAGTGGATTTGCATCTGGGGACTGCAAGGGGCATGGAAAAAGATTGAAAGAGGGCTAGAAATGGGCCCACAGCATCATAGATGCTCCACCATACATAATTATGGGCAGGAGATGCATTTCCACACATTCACTAACTAATCTGAACAAAACCTGAAGTTCCAGTTAGAGGGAAAGTAGAGTTTAACAAACCTGACATGTTCACATTTGTGATGGTAGGACAAAAAAAGGGTTTTTTTCTTGTCATAGCCCACAAACAACCAGTTAGCACGTAGCTAGTGTCTAATTGTCAATTGACTGTATGATCCCAGGAGGCCTTTCTTTGCTAAATCACCATCCATCCTCTTAACTTCATGTAGTGGCAAGACAAACCTTGGTCCTCATTCATCCCATTTTATCACAATTTCAGCGTTTTAAATCTTTTGATTACTGCTCTGAATGTAGATATGGGTATGTTTTGGCCGATAGCCGTTTCTGGCTTATGATCGACACACGTCAGCCTCACCTGAGTAGTGTGCTCTGTTGTCTTTCCCATTTTGAATAGTGCCCAAGAGAAATGAGCCACATCTGTAAAGCAGCACATTCAAGAAACAGCAACGTTGCCCAACAATAAGATGAATCAAAGAGATAATAGTAAGACATCAAAAAGATATTAAAACAATAAATAGAGCAGAGACATGCCAATAAGTACCAATAAGTGGTAATTTTGGAAGAAACGTATATCTGAGACTTTTTTCCACCCACTGAATACATTTATTTCCACAATTTTCAGAGTGAGATTATGCTACTGCAATAAATAAATACATTTATTTTAGGAGTTTTGCGTTTTTCCACCGCTAATTTGAGTTTTTTTCCTCTGTTTTCGCTGCTTTCAGGTCACTTTCACAAGGACCAGATACCATGTAGCTGTGGAGCGCTGGCATTGGCAGGACAAAGTAAGTTTCCTCCTTATTCATTTCTCCTTTAATACATTTTTTTGTTGTCCTCCCTTTGAACGTTGGTCTGCAGCATTACCAATACCGAGCAAACACTGATAAAACGGTTAGATTTTGTCCTCGCTGCTGCGTGGAGCAGCAAGTTCTCAGTTTTCTTGGCTGTGGATAAGTCACCAGGTCCTTGGTTTGTGCTAATGGCTTCTGCACTGATAGTCAGAGAGACATCAGGGATTTCCCAGCCTCCCTGGTAGATCTCTCGCACCCAAAGCAGTGTGTTGGCACAGGGCAAAAATGAAAGCGATGGAGGGGGAGACAAGATGGCCCTATGAAGGTGCATGACCGTGATGGAAGCTGGAGATCAAGGGGGGCTTCTCTGTGTGTCTTTGTTAAGCATTAGGAAGATGCTAATCCAACAAGAAGGACAAAGAGCACAAGTGAAAGTAATTGAAAGTCAATGTGTTTAACATTAGGGCGGTAAAAGTCAGTTCACAGTAATGTTAGCCCCAGGGAGTCACGGTTACTAAGTGAAAACCAATTCACTTAGAGTGCTTTGCAAAGAGATTTGTGCTGCTTGAACCTTTCCCCCGTTTTATCATACTAAAACCACAAACCACAGGGGTTTCATTGAAATTTTAGTGTAGGAGGAGGAAAATGTGATTCGTGGTTTTCAACATTTGTTATTTGACATAAAAGCAGTCAAAGTTAGACAAGCATGTGAATTTGTGATCAGTCATCTGAAAACGTAGAGAGGATGCACCAACCGAGAACTGACAGGCTGGCGAAGGAGAGCATTGATCAGAACGGTGACTCTGACTGGTAACTTTGGAAGAGCTGCAGAGATCCATAGCTCAGGTGGGAGAATCTGTCAACTGGACCACCAATCTGGTCTATATGGAAGAATTGTGGGTTGTTTTGTTTCTTCCTGTTAAAGGGGAGTTTTCCTCTCTACTGTCGCTTCATGCATGCTCAGTATGAGGGATTGCTGCAAAGCCATCAACAATGCAGACGACTGTCCACTGTGGCTCTACGCTCTTTCAGGAGGAGTGAATGCTGCTTGGAGAGACTTGATGCAACCTGCTGGGTTTCCTTAGAGAGGAAACTTTCTGACCAATCTGGAGGATTTGATTGGGATTGACTTTGTAAAATGCCTTAAAATGACACGTGTTGTAAATAGGTGCTATATAAATAAACAGATTTGATTTGCTAGAAGAGACCCAGGACTGAAGAAAAGTCTTAAAGTTTACTGCAAGCAACAGACAAGACAGCGAAAAGGTGGAAGAAGGTGCTCCGGTCAGATGGGAACCAAACTAAAACTTCTTATTTTTGGCGATTACCCTAAATACACCATTCCCTTTATGGATCATGTGGCAACAGCTTTCTGTTATTGGTAAATTAGATGAACTTATGTAACAAAGAAAAGTGTTAAAATAATTGTTGCCTGAAAGGATTTTCTGGAGAATTTCTAACAAATTTCCCAAATAGGTATAAGTTGCAGCCCAGTGTCGCATCAAGGAAATCTTATTTCTCTAAGCTTATATTTCCTTTAACATATGACATAAGCATTAGAATACTATACGAATATTTTAAAAAGTAATTTTTGCCTAAATTTAGGGGGAAAGCCATTAGTTTCCCATCAGCCAAAACAAAAAAAGATGCGTTTTCGCTCTTGGGAACGTCGTGTTGCTCTTTTCTTTTGTCAGGAGTAACAAATTTTTCCCATGAAACCAGTCGCATGTCTTTGCTTTAACATTTCCAACTGAAGCCAAAGAAGAAAGCAACATCCAATAATTTGGTGTGTGGTAGCTAGGCACCACGCTGATGTCCTACACATATGATTATTGATATGTGTATGCACTGAACAGGTGGTGCACCCAGTTAATGCTGAAACGTTCCCCACAAAGCTAATGCCACAGATGTCCAGTTGAAAACCAGACACGTCTCTGTTTGGAAACATAATTTGTTTGCATATACACGCTCAAATAACGAGCTGAATCCAAGCCAGTTAGACTCAATTAACGTCCTCCTTTCTACGCAGGTGATAAACCGTGGCCTGCTTGCTGGAGCCGTGGGAGCTGTTTTCGGAGGTTCCTATCTGCTCGTTAAAAATCCCCCAAATATCAACAAGCTTGCCGTCGCCGCAGAGAAAATCTGGAACAAGCTTGCAGCTCTCAGTACCCCCCTGAGTGTTGGCACCCCCTCTCAGATCTGACAGACAGGTGCTACAACTGGAGCGCCAGAACACGGGCATGAACTGAGGGGCGTCCAAATTTAATTAGATGTTCATCAAACCGCCCGGTTCTGAGCCAGCGAAGTTCGTGTTCTGTCAGAATGGCTGACTCAATGCGAACCGGGGTAAATTATGTTATATCAGCGATCTGGCAGCTGTTGTTTGACAGGAGCAGCATGGCGGTGGACTTAAGATCTGATTAATTAAGAAGTTTGAGTTAAAAGATGTGCAGAGATTTCACGCATGTACGTCTGTAGTGTTTTCACACATTAAATCGAATGTTTGCTCGCCTCATTGTCGCTGCACCTCATGGTTTTATAGCGCCATCACTCACCATTTGCTTTTATTTTACACAATAAAGTTGCTGTACGTTGTGGTGGATTTGTATGTCTTACAAACAATCAGCTGTGCTGCAAACCCAAGCTTAGCGTAGTTCTCCAAGAGGAAGATTTGCTCCTGCACTGGTGCTTCTGAGCAAATAGTGGGCAGAATTCACAAAGCACTGCAGTATCATCTAGTTTTTAGTCATTTTGCACTTTGTGTTCGTTTGATTTGTGCACCGGATTCTAGCGCAGATTGCACTTAAAGTTGCTGTGCATCTCACCGTCAAGCCTTCTCTACCCAAACACTCATAAAACCCACCTAGCTTAGACTGTAACATTAAGCAAAAATCTTTACCTTTGAGTTAAAGGTACTATACCTGAATTTATTTTGGTCTGGTTAAGAAACATGCTTTTTATACAACGTATTATGCGATGAAAGACGTAATTTGATAATAACAATTGACTAGTTGATTGTGTGATCAAGCAAGTCCAGGCTTTTTTTTTTTTTTAGTAGGAATAAGCAGGAAACTGGAGACAACCCGGGACGAGTTTTCGCTGCAAATGGCACAACGAGGGGCGGCACAGGTGCTAATCAGCACCACAGGGTATGTAAAGAGATTAGAACAGCAAGGCATACATGTAGGTCTTGACCATTTAGATTATATATTTACCTGAGACGTAGCCATTTATGTCAAAGAAAAGTCCCTCGATGAAGCCTTGTTTCCTGGATCGTGCACAAGTTTGAGGCGCGTGTTTAGTCATGCATTTCAACTGGGAGGAGACCAGGAAGTAGAGAAGGAGGGTAGGGGGCGGGGCTTACAGTTCAAAACTAAACTTGCCTCCTCATGCTTGGTTTAAAATTGTGCAGGATCAGGTATAGTTCCTTTAACCACCTGGTTTGCTGCAGATTTGTGTTATACTGACGGCACAACCACAGCCTGGCTGCTGATATTTTAATCATGTTAACCACAGCACAATTATCCCCCAGCTGACCGCCAGGATTTGATTTGATTTATACAAGTACTATCATAGATTTTTGACCACATCACACAAGTCAATAGATTTAAACTGAAGAATCAACACAAGGGACAAACTGAAGATAAGCATCCGATAATCAGCTCAGTGCATGTCAAAGAAAAAGACACCTCTGTAGCAAAATAGGTTTGGTAAAGAGCAGTGTATGTTTGAAGATGAACCGAAATGCAGGCTAGAGCTTGGGAGCCACATGTTGAACTGGGTGATGACAATTTATTGTGAATAAAACAGGACTTACAGGCAGACAAACAGGAATCAGGAGCACGGCAAGGAGATCAACCTGAACAGAGGATGGCATAACAGGTGGAGCAATTAACACGGGTGAGAAGAGTAAAGGTGATTATGCCGAGGAAGAAGGCAACGATCTGACATAGACAAGGTGAGAGCAGAATCTAACAGGAACGCACGACTGAGCAGATATGGAAGAATAGCCTAACTAAGCTAAGGAAAATAGGAATAAAACAGAAATGTCCTGATAAGCAGAAAACTAACTAATGACAGAAGCAGGAATGTACAGACGGTAAACAAAACTAAAAGGTGCAAACCCAAAGAGAACTGCACAATCCCCAGGAACATAAAAAGAACCAAAGAACTGACAGCATTAAACCGACCACTTGGGTTTTATTTCATTTATTTATCTAAATGATTGAATAAAAAGCGTTGAATGTCAAAGGCTTTCTGGGACCACACAGCTGTCTCTGTCCTTTCAGCAGTAGACCTGAAACTGTGAGCAGAGTTCATACTGTTGCTAACCTAAAAACAGCCAATTAATCCACGATCTAGAGACTTTCATGTATAATGCATGTTTTTAATCAGCACATATCTTTGCATGCCATGGCGATTTTGAAAAGTGGAAAAAATAACAATCAGAACGGATTTGGTATCCCTCTGATTGGTATTTTCAAGCCTTCAGGTCTGTTATGAGAGCCAGCAGACCACCGATTGCCAATCTAAACGTCTATCAGAATCTACGCAGTTTTTAATTTTAGGGCTGAAGGTATCAGGTCATCCAGAAGATTACAACACTAAATGCTTAGGTAGAAGATGACAGCACTCCTCTTCGTTCTTGAAGATTCTTAAAGAAGCAAGAGAAGAAGTCCAGATGCTTTCTACCAAAGCACTGGAGGTTATCAGACAACGATGCAGAAATATGAAAGTGAGACCAGATGAAAAGATTTTAAATGGCAAATTTCTTTCCTTTTCTATAAAAAAATCATAGAAATTCACAGCACTTTTAACCACAATAGAGAAGCAGCTCTCTGATTGGATTAATTTATTTTAGAAAACAGTCTTTATTTATTTTTATTTTTTTATTTTCTTTGGGTCCACTCTGGCCATCTTAAAGGGCCTGCTGGCTCACCGCTGCTGATGCACAGATACACCCATTAAGTCCTGTTGAAACAAAAAAAAAACAAGGTATTCACAATAAGAAAGGAAGTGTTTAATTTCTATTCTGTGGTTTTATTACTAAAAAAAGGAAAAGGAAATTGTCCTAATCGTTTATGCTCTGCAGCAATGCATTAAAAACATCCGCCTGGATTACTGATAGAGAAACAGCAGTTTGAATGTTATACCTCCATGTTACAGACAGATGTTCTGTCAGAGGATGAGGTCTGAACACAGGACTAAGGCGCAGACGTGGCTCTTGGGAGAAGATCGCGGTGAATTGAAAGATTTAATTAAATCAAAAAGAAAAACTTACTGCACAAGGAGGCCAGGGTGTGGAGCATGGACAGAGGAACAGGTGGAAAACTCAGGAACACCCGTCCATGGTTATGGGCGGGGAAACGAAAGGAATAATGGAAAGGATTACAATCTTTTAAGACAAAATTTTTTTAAATCGGGATTTTATTTTGCTAATGGACTCTTTGGGCTTCCATCAAGGGAACAGCAGCAATGCTGAATATGTGTTCAGGAAAATATGTTTATACTTTAAAGGTATTTTATCTTATGAGGAAATACCTTTTTATCATAAGATGAGGCACTTTAATTTACTCGTTTACTTTTTTTTAAAAGTGGTTTGAAGTTACACAAGTTACCTCATTGTGTAAAACCACAAGCAGCAAACATTTTCTTACATTTTCATTATATATATATATATATATATGACATCAGGGCGGCCATCTTGTTTTACAAGCATGTTTCAATGGCTTGCACTTGCACTTTGAATTCAGGTCAACTCCCAGGCGTCATGCTTGACATAAAAGAAAGTTTTTTTAAAATCATTTCTTTAACTTCTTTTTTTGAAATAAAAAAAAAATCGATTAATTTGATTTGGCATAATAACATCAGGGATTTCATTTGTATGCCATATCTCCTAAGCCCAGGGGTCTGCAACCTGTGGCTCTTTACACCTTTAGTTTTGGCTCTTAAAAGCTTAGACCAAAAATGCGGAGGGAAAAAGTTGGTCAATGTTTCTTAATGTAAAGGTAATTTAAAATTGCCAGCTTTAGGGTGCATTTAGTTCTGCAATATATGTATAACATTTCCAGATAGAAAGAAACTAATGGTGTGTGGAATTTTTGACTATGGATAAATGAAGTATCGTTTTGTAAATAGGTTGCAAACGACTTGCTTTTTCATCATTTTGATGGCATTTGCTATAAAAATCAAATGTCAGATTGAAGAAAATGCATTAACCTAAACATAAAAATATTGTTGGTTAAATAATAACTGTTGATCTTGTAAAAATGTAAACAAATTTCCTATAGTATACTATAAAAACAAGCTCTTGTTTCAAAGAGATGTGTAACTTTTTTGGCTCTAAACAAAATTTGTTGAGCTGGACCAAGGGCAAAAATGGCTCTGCAGGTTTTAGAAAAGGTTGCTGACCTCTGATCTAGCCCTACTCTGAGACTAAACTAGAATGCACGGGAGCAGAACACAGGATTAAACCACGAAAATAAATATAAAAGCATAAATACGGCAAAATTAAAATGAACATACAACTGCAAACATAAAGACAAAGGAAAACTAAAACCCAAAGACCTGAATGTCGTTTATGTATTAGAATCCAAATCGGCCTCAGTTAGCTTTCTTCTGTAAAGTTCAAATTTACAACATTTTATTGTTTGCTAAGGGGAAATTAGATGTTTTAGGCGATCTCATGGTGATTTAAATTTCTTCAAAGCTTCATTACAAGCGGTAATTAATAGCTGCAGCTAGAAAGGATCTGTGTTGCCGCAGATCTGACTGAAGACACTCTCATGTCTGTGCCATTGATTACCGCGTTGTCACCCGGGATGCTCAGGGTTGAACCAGCTGCTGTTCATGTGACGACCGGTCCCAGAACACTTTCAGCCTTCTTTATCTGCCTGTTCAGCTGTTTTATGCCACAGCAGACCAGACTGAGTTAAAAATCACAGACGTTTTCCTGCAAACACTGAAAGTCCTGAGCTTCCTGGAGAACAAATCTGCTCTTACCCTTCTTGTAGACAGCATTGCTGCTGTGTTTCCAGTCTGTTGTGCAAATGAACACTGAGATCCTTATCAGTTCTGCATGGACTCCTGTGTTGTCTTCGCTCTTCTGCAAATTTCAGGTGCCTTGTGCTTTCTTTTCGTTAAGACAGACTTAGCCTTGCAGAAATAGTCTGACTTCTTTTTCACATTCTGTCCCATTATGTTCACAAATGAAACTAAGTCACAAGGAGTTGCCTCCTCCTCCTCAGTAAAGGGGTTCAATGCAAGTGTATGACACAGTTTACATTTCTATTAGATAAACTAGAAATAAAAGTTTGCAGGTGTAACGTGATAAAAGGTTTCAGACCGGCATCTGAGTAGATAAACATCTAAAATATTCCCTTTAACTTTGGATGAGAAAGATATTTTTCTCAATTTTCTTTGTCTTACTTTGTGCCATTTTGCCAACATGTTCAGCTTTTTTTTTTTTTTTTACCAAAACATTAAAAAACAAAGAGGCCACTCGCTCTTCCAGATCCACAGTGAAAAGGGATTTTATTAGACATGGAAATCCATTAATTATGTCTATTCATAGCTGACACATGGGAGGCTATGAGCGCAGTGTCCCACTTGAGAACACGGCGCACCCTGATCTCATCTCCTTTTGCCTAATTACACTCCTGTAATCCTCAGACACCGACTTCCACCAAATGTCATTTCACAGTGTCGGCTCTCGTCACATGGAATAATGAGATGAGGTACACAAACTCGGTAGCTTAAAATAGGGTCTCTCTCTCTCTTGAATCCATGTAATGTCTTTATGATTAAGAAACTAAAGCTTTATTTTCTACAATCTTTACACACTCGCAGTTGGGTACCAACCAGAATCCACCCATATGTCACATGACCCAAAATTAGCTCCATACCAGTCCTCTAAGTACTCAAGATAGCGTCACATACGCTGTATGACATAAAACTAGTTAATTCACTATGCGTTTACCTACTTAATACCACCACAGCTGATGTTTAATGAGGAGGTCACAGTTTTTATGACTCTTTTAGGTGTTGTTGAGGCCGTAGGTAGATTGTTGGGTTCAGTCGGTTGTAAAAAGTCTGACAGAAGCAGTCAGGGAGGTCAGACGGGGTTAGTTTGGCTTGGAACTGCATGTTTGGTCATAAGGCATACTGAGAGGCGGGAGTGAGAGGTCGGCTTCTGGCGGATCACAACGGCCTCACTTGGATGACGTTAACCCGCGAGGAATCCCCGGCCCTGGAGGTGACGTCGAACTGCTGGAAGTTGTCGCTGGTGATGATGAAGACGATGGAGGAGGAGTTGAAGGTGACCCTCTTCTTGGGTCGTTCCCTGCTCTCGCACGTGCTGGACACGACGATGGGTCGGATGGGGCGCTCGGTGGGCGCCAGCGGCCGCTCTTTGAGGTTTTGCTGCAGCCAGGAGATCCTGTGGAAGAGCCGCGAGCAGAAGAGCTGCAGGAAGTAGCGCCGGAACTGGAGAGGGGGGGGGAGAAACACAGATAAGAGGCGATGATGATACAGCGTTTAGCCGTCAATCACAGCAGATATCACCCACCTAAGCAGCCGGTTAAGACCAGAGGGACAGTTCCACTCCTACACATACAATAATTACCACTCTGCACTTATTAAAGGCATACTATGCAACATTTTTCAGTTAATTAATGTGTTCCATACCGTTTTTGATGATTAAATTAGTCATTTCAGGTCGAACAAAGGTTTTCTCTGCCGCCCTGGTGGTCTGTGGGGGAAATACCGTACTTGCAATGCGGTACCGCGCGCGAGCTATTTTTAGAAACACAACGTCACGATGACGTCACATCACGTGGTACGCAGTGGGGCAAACTCCGGAAAAGCCGCCGTTGTTTCGCTGTAAGAGACGTGCGTTAGCCTAGGTTTTACTCGGTAAACGACTGCTTTTTCCAAATCTAAGACCATGGTTTTTAAACATTGTTGCTATGGAACGTGCAACAGCGACTCGAGTTACGCTGATCGGCCGTATATGAAGGATGTTTTCTTCAAGACTGCCAAGGAGAAATGTGTACGCTTGGAACACCGGGGCGGTCGGCCTACACAACAGTTCAACCCGGAAAAAGTTACCAAATTCAAGTACATATGTAGCAAGCATTTTGTCGGAGGAAAGGGCACAACCGAAGAACATCCTGACCCAATTCCAGCGACATCAAGTCAAGGTAAGAGTATTTTGGTGGCCGACATGTTAATAAAGTAGCGCCTGCTACCATGACAGCATATAGGCTATCATGGTAGCAGGCGCTAACATGATAGCCTGCTACCAGGATAGCTTACTCAAAAACATTTCAAATGAGACAAACATTAAACATATACCCATTCCTGGACGGTGATTGCAAACAACAACAAAAAAAAAAAAAATGGCCGACGCTGCCATGATCACCGCGCAGGAAAAAAAAAACAAAGTTTACCGTTCATCAACTCGGCCAGTTTTCCGGTCTTTTTAAGCCCTCGAACCTCAAGCCATCGTTTGAGCTGAAGGTTGGTGTGTTCTTCGACAGTGCGACCAGTAAACCGTGTGCCTGGGACATCGTCTTGGGAAAGTTTAACGGCTGTAAAGTCGGTCATATCTGTTATCCGTGCGTTCTCTCCTGTATGCGTTCTCTCCTGTATGCCCTACCTAAGCGGCAAAAGGGGCGTTGCTCTTGAGACGGTGACGTCACGTGCGCGGTACCGCATTGCAAGAGCCCTCGGCGCGCACACACAGGCTCAGAAGTCTCGTGCAAGACCGCGAGAGTCAGTCTTGCTTTACGGCGAGAACTCCATGTGTTTTTGCCCTGCTATTCACTATATGCACGCGCGAAAGCAACAACAAAGCATATCGAGTTTTTTTATTATTATTATTATTATTATGTTTTTTTTTTTTTATGTTGGCGAGGCGGTAGCGTGAGTTTGGCGAGGCAGCCGCCTCATACTTTCACTGTTAGTCATTGTTTGTACTGCCGTTTTTTCCACTTTTCGTTGCGTTCGCCTGTCTGCTAAGCTCAAACCAACCTCGCCTGGCTTGACGGAGAAACCAGAACAGCTGAGCATCTTTACGACAGTGCACTTTTACTTTCGCCCTCTGGGGGGAGCCTCGCTGGAAAATCAACCCCGGTTGCATAGTATACCTTTAAAGCCCGGCTAAGACAGAACAGATACTTAGTGAAACGTCCTCATGCCATTATCATGGGATGAGTAAACAACGGCAAGGCCTTTTTAGGAACAAAAAAATTTGTGAACAAGTTCTTATTAATTGTGGATTTTCTTTAAATTACACATAATCATGTATGTATGTATGTATGTATGTATGTATGTATGTATGTATATATGAAAAACCAGCTCTGCGACGCTGGTGTTTGAGCAACTTGGTGAAAGATTTAATCAAGTTTTGGCGAATAGAAAAACAAACATGTTAAATAAATTTTAAACTACGTTCCCGTTAGTTTTTTTTGTTTGTTTTGTTTTGTTGGATTAAAAGTAGCCTACCATTTGAAAATAACAGCCTTTTGTATTTTTTTTATTTCCCCCTTACATGATACAGGTTATACTCTGTTTTAAATATTCATATAAAACTACAAGACGTTAAAACATACTATGGCCGTTACAGTTCATATAACTAATTAACTAAAAAGACAGTAAGTGTGCACTGGTAGTAAGCCATTCGCTGATTTATAAATGAAAATATGTCAGTTTATCTGTCTACAGAAAAGGCAATGTAAGAGTTCAAGAGTTTAAAGTTAAATGGTGGGTTTTACATCCTATGATGAATTTTAGGGCTTCATGATAAGCAAGTATTTGTATTTTCCATGTTAAATTAAAAAGAAACATGAAAAATTTGTATTGTAGATGTTTTAAACTGAGCTTTTCAATCAGTGACTTAAAGCCAGATGTTAAACATACGTAGGTTTCACTAAGCCCACATTTGTTCTGTATTACAAAATGTTTTTTTGTTTATTGGTCCGACGTCATATTCCAATATTAAATGTCTTGTTTTGGTCAGCTGTAGCAGAAAACCACCGTGACAGAAATAAAGGCTTAAAAACATCATTCTGTGTTTTGACTTAAATAAATGAACTTTTCCATTTTATTTTAGCCTCTTGAACGTCACTGTGTGTAAAACATGTATCCACATATGGAAATTAGAAAAGTCGGTACAAATGGGAACTTGCCCCCTTCATTTCTGATTTAAACACAGCATTAAGGTTTTTTCCACTCATGTTCCAACATGAAACAAGAATGAAAAGGATAAGAGTTTGTAAATGCCATAAATTAACACGATGATTGTAAAACTTGGACCGTCACTGTAAGCAGATCCTAAAAATAAAGGCGTATGAAACCAGGGAAAACATCCAAACAGATCAACGGCTAAACTTCAAACTAAAGCCGAACAAATGATGAGCCAAGTATCAGCTCTGGTTCATCCTGGTCGTTCACATTAAGATCTGACTTTTGTTACCATTCCTGACGCCGGGGAGAAGAATGTGATTACGAACCTTTCTACTCATGAAGGCGTAGATCAGGGGGTTGTACGCCGTGCTGGACTTGGCGAAGAACGAGGGGATGATGGCCACCGTGGGAGAGACCATGCTCTTCTTGCCGAAGGCCTCCATCATGGACACAACGGCGTAGGGCGTCCAGCACACCAGGAAACAGGATATCATCAGCAGAAACATGGCTGCCACCTTCTTCTCGTAGCGCAGGATCTTGATAATCTGAACCGTCTGGAGCTCTTGGAGAGAACGCAGCTGCAGAGGGGGGTGTAAGAGAGAGGAAATGAAACCTTCATTATTTAATCAGAACATCTCACTGCATCTCACTGCAGGGATTAGCCTCGACACTCAGCCGGTACAGGTTGGGCTTTCCTTGACTTTAATTCCAGTTTAGGGAATCTGCTTCATTCTTGTCCTTATCTGTTCGATTTTGCAAAGATAACAGCAATCTGCTGATGTTTCACCGGAACATTTCCGACGTTGGATAAACACGAGGGAATAGATCTGCCAAGACGCTCAGATTTAAGGGACGAGACGTGCAACCGGGGTATTAACTCGGCTTGTTGCTACGCTATTCGCAATTTGTATGTGAGATGTGATACTTTTGCTAACCCGGGCCTCTTCAGAGCATAAGCTTTAAGATCGCACCAAGCAACCAAGCTCGGGCTGACTTCTTCATGGAGTTCCAAAAAATGGTAAAAAACAAAGCAACTGGACTTGTTTTCCGTAGTTGAAGACGTTTCGCTTCCTCTCCAGGAAGCTTTCTCAATTCAAAAAGTGTGGAGTAATGTGGAGTAACAAAGCTTTATACTACTGCCCAAACAAAGGCTTTGTAATGGCAACCAATTTCATCATTACTCCAGACTTTTTGAATTGAGAAAGCTTCCTGGAGAGGAAGCGAAACGTCTTCAACTACGGAAAACAAGTCCAGTTGCTTTGTTTTTTACTTTGTTTGGAATGACCATGACCTGGATGACTGAGAATTTTCACCGGCATATTCTTCATGGAGGAACTTTGGTCTGCCCTTTTTTTTTCTCAAATCATCGCTTCAGCTCTCACACAGCTCTCTTACGGTCAGCATTTCATTTTTGCCCGTGTCGCTCTGTCCGTTTTCAGCTACTGTTCCACAGATTGGTAGCGAAGTTTTGGAAAGGCCATCCTGTCGATGGACAGACTCTGTTTTAGTCCAGTATTTCTCTAATTGTGTGGTCATGAAGCTTTACTTATTTATTTTCATTCAACTCAGTTTCTCTGAGCATGTATAGCCTGACATTGGGGTGAATTTGCTGGGAATCTCCTTGGAAATTTAGGAGCGATCTTCAGTATTTTCTGTAAATAATGCCAAATCTTTATAACCTCTCCTTGTTTGGTGGTCTGGAGAAGTTGCTTCTTTAAAAAAAATTGCTGATGCATTTGCACCTCGATGCTGTTTTAATACACACCTGCAGAAGGCAGAGAGGTGGGTTCTCCCTCCTGCTTTTACTTGAGCTTGCTGGTTTAGTCGTGCGGTCACACTCAGTGTTGCAATGTCTTAAACCAATATTTTATTTAGGTTTTGACACACTTGGTAAATTCACTTGCATCTGGAGTTGCATTAGTGTGCCACCGATGTTTCACACTTCCTTGGTCACTCTTTCATAACCCCAACGTCTCCTGAATTTAACAACTTGGAGTCAGCATGAAGTGTGATGAGTAGAAGTTTATGGGTACCAAAACCCAGTCCTACAGCGGCAGAAAATCTTCATTAATTTAATTTAGGTGGACGTTTTCTATTTAGTCTCTAATACTTTATAGACTTAAGTGTCCTTCAGTGTTTTAAGGATCTCTACCAATGGTTAGATTTTATGCTTTAGGGCTGTACAGTGATATAATTGTTAGCACTGTTGCCTGGGAGCAAGAAGGTCATCGGTTTGAATCCCTGTCTGGACCTTTTCCGCATGGAGTTTGCATGTTCACTTCATGGATATGTGCAGTTGACACTAGTGGTGATAATTGTAGGGTGGGATAACAGATAATTATTTATGCGTAATAAACAGACAACAGAAGCATGCAACTTGAAATAAAGAAAACCTGCTATAAGTGGACATATCCTTTTTTTTTTTTTAGCTCAAAGACAACCGCTAAAAAGTCACCAAAACATCCCAAAAAGCTTACACAGAGCTTCTGTCAGTTGTCCAACCCGATTCGCCTGCATTAGGGGTTTCAACGATAAATGTTTTAGATCTATAATTCCTTGTCGAGTCCAAGCTGTGTCTCCTCCAAACAACAAACACGGAAAGCAGAAAAGAGATTTCTTAGCGACATTTGCCGTTAACCACTCCATTCGCAGAAAAGATTTTTCCATTAGCAAAAAATTCTGATTTTGCCGCTTTTCCTTTTGCTAGATTTGAATATCCTTTGGTCTATGCGCCTAATCCACCTCGTTTTATGTTCATCTTGCTCGGTCTACACCAAACCAAACCCACATAGACTCCCACTCGACGCATGCTATTATACGTCTGCCTTCATTGGCTAAAATGTGAACCTGGGCTGAACAAAATTAGCCCCAATGAGCCACAAACTGATGGGGGCGAGACGTCTGTCAATCATTCTGAACCAAGAAAGACATTACATGAGCGGGGCTGTGAAAAATTAGCCCTATGGAAAGACCCTGGGATTTTCCCAAGACTGTTTGACACCGGTTTTGTTGTAAATTTGATAAAATGTAATAGTCTATATTTTTAATTTGTGTTCATTAGGTATTTTAAAACTTTTATTGTAAACACCAGGGAGGACTTAGCCCTACTAGCCCACGTATACCAGTCGTCCCTGGATATGTGGGTTCTCTCTTAGTACTTGGGCTTTATCCCACAGTACAGAACACACCCATGTTGGGTCCATTGGCTTTCTGAGTTGTCCTGTTTGCTTCAGTGTCGCCCTGTGATGGACCGGCAACCAGCCAACCCTGAAAGGGTGAGGAGGTAAAGACAATCAATGCATTTCTGGCTTCATGACCTCCATCCTTCTGAGTTTTATCGATGCAAAATTATTACATCAATTTTAGTAGTTTCCATCCTCTCATTACTGGGTTCCCTTTCTTGATTTGGACCAACGATGTGAGCGTCTCTCAAGAACAAAAGCAGTCCCTTTTTCCATCATTGCAAGGGTAGGGTTGGTGTTAGACAGTGTTAAACAGCTCGACAACAGCAGCACATCAATTGTGGCAACACCTTTCTTCTCTTGCCTTCTCACTTTGTTAAACCATGACATCTTTTTCAACAGAAGCTAAAAAAATTTATACTTTCTTGCATTTTTTTCCCTTTTTTCAATGTGTCTGCAGAGATAGTACGAGTTCCTTGTTGAAAGTTACATAACTCTGCTCTGAACTGTAAATAGAAACAGCTCAGGTAAAAGTCGGAGACACCAGAAAGCTGTTACTTCTATAATCCTCCACATTGCTTTTTATGAGCGTAGGGTTATATAATTAAAATACAATGTTACCTGCTAAATGGCCACAATTAAATTAACTTCTACTTCAGCTTTCAGGTCAAATTAAAATAACTATGCACCCTAATGGACATCTTTGACTTGCATTTGGTCCAGCGGTGTGAAAGCGCTCTCATTGTCACAATAAATACTTAAAACCAATCTCTTCTCCTTGGCCTTTGATCCCATCTGAGGTGTTCACTTTTAAAAATGTTTAATTTGTTTTACTGCCAATCTTATAGACTAATTCTTTGCATTTTACTTCGTTTTAGTGATTCTATGATTAATAATTTTTTTTAGTATAGGGCTGTTTTATTAATTCAGGTCTTATTGATTTTTATTATTGGTTTAATGCTATCATATAACTGCTGTTCAATTACTCTGTCTCCAGCACTTTGGTCCTGTGGGTGTTGAAATTACTCTATGAATAAAGCTGATATGCTATGGTAAGAAGCGTTTTGACCATACAAAGAAAACACACAAAAAAATATATTCGTCTTCAGATAAAACAATATACACCAAACGTGTGTCCTGATAATGTTTACCTAGTCTTTTTTGAGCTTGAATAGAGCTTCACTTCTGTTAACGTCTTCTTTGATCAGCAGACATAAACGTTGTTGAGCCATCTACCAGCAGTAGTGAAGAATTATCAGAAAGCAAGATGGTCAGTCTAAATATTTTTATAAAAGATTAAAAAGGGCTGGACTGCTGAACTTAGGGCTGGACAATATAGATAAAAATAGAGATTTATAAAATATAAATCATATTGATTGATATCGATAATCATCAACAAATTCAAAACATATATTTTAAGTGCAGCCCTGGCCATTTTATGCTGTTGTAATTACCTATTTTTAGATAAAGAACACAAACACTGGTTTCAAACTCAACCCTTTATTCAACCAACTTTTTACCAAAACTGCAAGTTTTTAAAAAAGAATAAAGAACATGTGCTCTCTGACTTCTCTGAAGGGGGCGGAGCTTGGTGACAGGGCGTTCCTGGGTCTGCGTTCTGATTGGTTGGGAGGATGTAATGACTGTAATATTAACCTAGATGGCTAGAATGCATAAAGAAGGAAAACTGTTATTCTAGTGAATTGAACATTTTATTGACCTTTTTTTCCCCATCATTGATAAACGCCTATCGATCAATATATATCGTTATTAAATTATCGTTCAGCCCTAGTATGACTAAGACAAAAGTTTTAACAGTGGATTCAAAACTTCGTTTGACCTTTTATTATCATTTAATAAAATTATCGAGTCAGGATGTTATAATGGACGTCTCCTGGAAACAACTCAACAATAAACTGGGTGACACTCGAGTAGGTATATGTTCGGCTAAAGTGACGAGAGGTCACATTGCTCCCAAATATTACTTACTGTTTTCCTTAACCTGTTTTTTTTTTAAATAAATATCCTCTATTCTTTATGAAGCCCTGATCCATTTCCATATTAATGGTCTGCTGCGCTCTGCAGGTCTTCAGATGTCGGATGAGAGTTTCGGTTTCTGGCAAAGCAGGCCAAGTGCTCTTGTGCAAAAACCTCTGCTGCATTCGGAGCGCTTTCCTTTGAAGATTTTCCCGGAAAGCTGTGATGTGCGCTGAGACTCCCCTCAGCCATCGGCGCCGTTCTGGGAATTTTCTGCAGCTCGAGCGCAGGGGCTCTGAGGAGGGAGCTGCTCACACTTACAGCAGAGTGGTGAATATTTAAGAGTGGGAAACTGTGATTCACAAAAACATGTGGGTCACTTGAATTGAATGAAGTTGCTGTTTTTTTTTTTATACTTACGGATTTTCTTACACATTTTTATGCATATTTAATGTAACAAAAGAAATCTCCTCCAGAAAATTGTCCAAACTGGAAGAATGTATACCGGAAGAGTCGATAAGTTAAAGTCAAGGACTTTCTCTGCATAAAAAGTCATAATTTAAATTAGAAAATAATTTACTCAGGTCTACGTTATCAAAGAATTATGAATTATCTTGACACTGAAAAAGCTTAAACAGGGGTTTTATCGGGTAACACTCTCTGTTTCACTCAAAGTCAACTTAAGTTCACTGTTTGGAGAACCTAAAGCAGAAGTGGTGAAATAAAATCAATGGAGTGGAAATGCCATTTGAGCGAGTTGAATGAGAGGAACTGACCTAGAAGACTTGAAATTTTAAAGTCGTTAAACAAATCAGAGAGATATGAAATGATGCGATGTGCTATTTGTATTTCAGATGCCTAAAAACTGACCACAGCTCATGAGCACAACACATTTTTTGGTCACATTATCTTTCTGTGTGCGACAAACCGACCTGGAAGGGAAATGGACATAAACATAAATTGTCAAACTGCAAAAACAGAACTAAAAATAAGTAACATTTTCTCGAAATTAGTGCATTTGTCCTTGATTTGAGCAGGTAAATAAGATTATTTGCCAATGGAATGAGTATTTTATAATTAGATATAATGCACTTGAAATAAGGTGATGGAGATGAATTCTTCCTATTTTAAGTGCAAAAATCTTATTCCATTGGCAGATTATTTTATTTACCTGCTCAAATAAAGTATAAATACACTAATTTCAAAAAAAATTTACTTATTTTTTAGTTCAGTTTTTGCAGTGCGGACAGCGAGTGGGAATCATTTTCCATGGTCAGAACGGCTCTCTGCCCAGGGGGGAACAACATGAAGGGCGCCGTAAGGGAGTAAAAATAAAAATAAACCACATTTCAGTTAAATCTTATTCTCTCTACTGCTTATTTCCATGTCTAGTCAAAGAAGAGTTGGTGCCCTCCTGTGGTATGCCCAGTGTTACCACAACAATTAAATATTGCCGTACAGACTTAATTAAAAAGCTATTTTCCGTATTTTTCAAAGAGGCTATGCTGTCCCTAATTATTTCTAGATCAAAATATAGATATTTAGGATATTTATTTATTTTATTATTAATTGTTTCGATATTTAGGTCAGACCTTGTGTGGATTAATCTATACTGAACTGAGATTTTGTAAACTTAAGCAATATCTCGAGATTTTAAAAATATTGCGAGTTAAAAAAAAAATTTAAAATAAAATGAGACTTTATACGTTTATATTGAGGTGTTCTGTGGCTATTTTTCAGCCGCTTCTCATATTTATCGACAGATGTGCCTGTGACACATTTGGCATAAAGCTTCAATCCACAAAAACATCCAGATAAATATTGTAAATCAGCCTAAAAATGTCAATATATTATTTTTGGTCCATGTCAGACAGCCCTATTTAGGAACTTTTAATCTAAACTCAAAACACTAAACAATAAACCAATCAAATACAGACGCTTGATCTTTATCTTAATATAAATTTATGTTTTTAGTTCACTGTCACCCCAAAAATGCCAAAAACTCCTAAAAAAAAAAAAGAAGCAAATACCCAAAGTCAATTAGATGCTGTTCTTTAACCCTTTAAAACCAAATCCTTCAGCACAAACTACGACGCTCAGAAGTGAGAAACATGTTCCATGAGGACACCTGTGTCCCGGCGACAGCTTAAAGTTTGTTTCTCCTAGCCTATATAATCAAAAGCTATTTTTGGCAGAATGGTCTTTGTTACTCTGGGCGATTTAAAAAAAGACTCCATACAATTGTTTTAGACTATATTTGCTCCCTGATGCTGCATTTACATGTCCTTGTTTGGTTGTGGTTGGTTGCAGGCTTTGTCATATAAGGGTACTTTTTTTTTTCTGGCAGAGATGAATGAGAGCAGAACCATGCGGATTGTAGTGGTTGATATTAGCAGTTTATTGTTAAACAGCATTCTTGGGTTTATTTCTTTGCATGTAACTACACTTGTTGGACGTCTCTTGGCATTCTTTGCTCGGTCACAGCTTTACTTATTCCTTTCTCAACATTATTTTTACACTTTCTGGCACGTCTCCTCTGCTTTCCAGCCATTCACGGTAGAGCCTGCCTGCTGTTTATGTTTGCATATAGAGTGCTTTGCCAAAGTATTCAACCAGCTGTAAATGAGATTGCGCCACCTCATTTACAGCTGGTTAAACAACTTGTAACATGCAAACGACGAATGGAACAATATAACAGAAAACTTGTTATTTTGTCCCTTTTGTCCGCATAAGTGTTCTAAAAGAAACACTAAAATTAAATTGAAGTTGAAATTAAAGGTTGGAATGTAACCAAATAGGTAAAAAGCCAATTGGGTTTTGTATTTTTTATTTTATTTTTTGTTTGTTTGGATGCTTTTTTCTGCGTCTCTTCACTGAGATTATAATTTCTATTTCAGTTCGGATCTCTCCTGCCTGCTCTGCCAGTTCGGTCGCCTACTATTAGATAACACTGTAACCCTGGCAGAAGGATGCCTGCTCACTAATGCAAAGCTGCTTCCACATTGTTATGATGATGAGACACTTATCGCAGCTTTTAACCTAAAAAAAAAACTGCAGCTCAGTAATGAATGAAAATACACAGTTGTTCCAGCCACTTCTCATCATTTTAGGATGGCTGCATTTTTAACGTGTAAAAACTGGTATTTAGAATCATTCTGGTGGCAAAATGTGTCTAACTACAACGAAACAATGCAAAGAAATTCAGAATTTTGGAAAGGCATTAAATATTACCAATCAAACTGTAACTTACAGATGTAAAGACACCCGAATAAATACAAAAAGCTGCTTTGAAATGATGATGTCATTTACTCTGGGGGGAAAGAAGCTATCTAAACCAACCTGCCCATATGTAAAATATGTTTGCCCACGTTGTTAAAACCTGTGATAAGCCACATTTTTAGTTAAATTTCACTAGCCACTACACACAGGCCTGATTATAGTCAGAGGAAACTTTACCAGGACCTGTCTGCCAACAGGAAGTAGGCTAAACGATCAGAAAAGCAACACATCTGGTCTCAGCTATAAAAATTCTGGAAGAGATGTTTAGACAAGACAAGTTTATTAAAAAATTGATCAGTTTAGAAGTAGTTAAAGTAGTTCCCAAGGTTTCAGGCTCCGGTCAACCACAGTGAAAGCCAATATCTGGAAATATTAATTCAGCTTGAACCTTTCAGACCTCTTGGAGGCTCTAATAGATCAACGAAATGTTTCCCCCAGAAGGTCAGTGGACCTTACATCTAAAAAAAAGGTGATATTGAAATCATGGCAAAAATTTGACACCCAGTCCTGAAGCAGCAACAGTGTGATTTCTACTCTTTTGACTTTTGAACAAGCATTCTCCAATTACTCGTCCATTTGACTAAAAATACCTAAATTGCTAAATATTCCCTGTTGTTTCTGAAGTTTATTATAAAACAGAATAGTTAAAAACTAATTTAATCAATTAAAAAAAGTTAATTATTCATTCAATTTAACAAAGTACTTATATAAAAAAGTCATTATTAATTCAATTAAGGGTCTTTGCTAGTCAGAATTAGGGATTAAAATCTACCCAGAACAACATCTATGCAAATTTCTGCAGAATTTTATTGTTTCAATTTTAGCATCTTTTGAATTTTTTTATTCTTATTTTTTTCTCATTTTCCTTTTGATCCATGGTATTTAGGAAGATACACTGTATATAACTGATGAAAACCCTTTCCTAATCCTGACTATTGACCGACTATTGAGCCGATGTGACAAGTGAATTTCTCCAATGTGAAATCAATAAAGACTATCTTATCTTATCTTATCTTATTTTACCAGTGTGGTTTAAGTGCAGCAAGATGTCGACATGTTTCAGCACAAGCTATAGGGAGGTAGGAGCCAGAGTCTGTTGTTGATTTGTTGGGATTAGGACACAAAACTAGAGAAGCTTTGAAATGTCAGCCTTAGATCTCCAACGGTGGGACTGCCATTTCCAAATTAGAAATTTAATATAGTTTAAATGTCACCTGGAGTGAGAATTTGTTTGAAGAAATTTCTCCAGAGCAGAAGGTGTGTGTGTGCGTTTGTAAAAGTCTGGCCTCTTTTTAATACCCCACCTTCTCCGTAAAAAAAAAAAAAACATCTGCAGCCTTACCATTCTCACTGTATAGAGGATGTTGCCGTAGCAGTAGATCATGATACCAACAGGCACGAAGAAGCAGGCGAGGAGGAAGAAGAGGATGAAGGAGGCATCGTTGGGGTCTTTGGAGGCCCAGTCCAGGGAGCAGCCCAGCTGGTGGATCTCTAAAGTGTAGCGGTTCCAGCCGAGCAGAGGAGCCCCCGTCCAGGCCAGCGAGTAGAGCCAGATGTGGGCGATGGCCCGCCATGCCCAGGGAAAGTCCACCACCTGGGCATGGACCACCCGGATGTAGCGCTCATAAGCCAGAGCCGCCAGAGTCATGATGGAGACGATGCCTGGAGGAGGAGGAGGAGGGAGGAGGGGGGGGGAGAATCAGAGAGAGGAGCTTGCTTAGTAACACAGCAGATCTGGGTCAGCGGTTACTCAGCGTCTCTTTTGGTCTGAGCTTCGTCACACGCTGTGTAAACTGGATACCCAACGACACTTTGAGGCCTCTAAGACCTGCGTCTGCTGTCTGGGTTTGCTTCTGTCAGCGCAGCAGCTTTTCGTCGTCCTGGTGTGAACCAGTTTGTCCCAACTTCTAAAAGCCCGTCAAGGTGGAAAACATCGGAAGCTGATAAAGTCCCTGCGCACATGACAATGTTGCTTTTAAAAACTGGATTGCTGTCACACTTCTGTCTACGCCTCTGCTCTTTTTAAATTGAGATCTGCGTGCACACAAATCTATTAGAAACGCCCAACAACGATTTAATTTCCGTGCATTGCCACTAGATGGTGGTGTGTTATTTGAAACTCAACATGCGGATACCCCTGAATGGACAATCCTTTAAACTGGTCGAAGGGAGATGTTATGGAAATATATAATTGGTCTTTTTTAAAGCAGTTAGAGTTACCCAAGTTCTAAATAATATGGTTAAAGTGTGCAGCCTGGGTGGTTTTTCTTCCCGCTGTCGCTTCATGCTTGCTCAGTATGAGGGATTGCTGCAAAGCCATGGACAATGCAGACGACTGTGACTGTGGCTCTACGCTTCTCCAGGAGTGAATGCTGCTTGGAGAGACTTTGATGCAATCAACTGGTTTCCTTATATAGGACATTTTTGACCAATCTGTATAATATGATTGATTCTGACTTTGTAAAGTGCCTCGAGATGACATGTTTCATGAATTGGAGCTATATAAATAAAATTGAATTGAATTGAATTCAGTCTCCAGGGTCTCTAACAGGCAATAACTTCATTCAACTGTCTTTTGGGATACCAGGCAACTAAGAGTCACATGATGTTTTATGGGCTGCCCTTTCAAGATGGTTTATGGTTTGAAAGCTTTTTTATTGTTCTTATTGTTTATCTCGATTAAGTCCTTAAAACATCTGGCGAAATGTATAAAAAAAACCTGGGACCCTGTGTGTCTCCCCTTGGGGTTGCTATTGTAACAAATATATGGATATTTCAAGTGTTTTGTCTCTGATAGTTGTTTTCTTCCTTTGCTGCCAAATTTCCGAACTGGGTGAGGCGGGCCGTAGTGAATGAAACAGGAAGAACTATAGGCCGTCTATTTATGTATGATTCTACGTGCAACTGGAAAAATTATGTTTACTTCAGTGATTTCCGCACTACTGACTAACACTATGAAGACAAAGAATACTGTGCAATTTCTTTAATGTGCAAAGTTGATTCTCAATAAATCAGAATATACTCTAAATTATTGAGAATCAACTTTATACTCTAAATATTTCTGTGTTTAGAATCAAACTGGACGCCACCAACATTGCGACTGATGTTTATTTTTTTAGCATATTTTTGTCAATTTATTGTTTATTTTATTGTATTGGAGTAGTTTCGAAATTTTAGACATGTTGCATTCTGGAGGTTTGTCTAATTTTTCTATGGGGATTAATTTCAGATTCTTACAGTGACTGATTAGGTTTCTTAAATAATTACATTACATTGGACCAATGAAAAATGTATTTTTGATGCATGCATTTTGAATTAAGGGGCAGATATCATACAATTGCTCCTTTCTCTGCTCATTCACTTCAAGATGCATTGATTTGGGGGGTGGAGGGGCATGACTTTTAAAGTAACTTTTCAATGAAATAAATGACTAAACTAAACATGTATAACACAATCATGGTGAAGACTGATGAGCTTAATCTTTGTCCAGCAATCACTGACACCCTCCGCAAGAAGAGTAATTCGCTGTTTAAAGTGCTGTCTTCAAGAAAATTTATTGGAAGCTGAGTGGAAGGAAAAGTTAGGTAGGAAACTCTACAAATAAAATACAAATAAAATAGGGATAGCTGCAGGCTTGAGAAGATTGTGAAGCCAAGGAGTTCAGGGGGAGAGTCACAGGGTGTGGGCTGCAGCTGGAGTCAGGTCCATTTTGACGTTTCCCTAGGTAGTAATGATTTTAGAAATTTAACACTCTGTAATAACCTGTAAAGAATATGATTTTCATTTTCTTATAACACAATATAATTCACGGCCCTTTTTTTAGTAGAGAATGATGGCTGGATTGTAAGAGATGGAGTTCAAAAAAAGTACAAAAAGGTCAGGAAAAATCAAAACAGACGTAATAGAGCTTTGCTGCTATTGTGTTAAATGCTACAAACAGCAGTTTAACACGCTGAAGCCATGGGGACATCTGTGTGACCTTGGGCTGTAATAGGAAAAAGAAAACTGCATTTTTAGCTGTGGTGCTCATTTGTGAATGAACACATAACGTGAGACACAGACGGACTGAATGCAGCATAAACTTTCGTTATCTCCCAGGTTTGCTCTATCATCTGAACGTGTAAGCCAAAAATAAGACGTCTTCAACAAACAATAAAGCACAGAGCAAGCATCCCCCGTAAACCCCCAACTTTGCATTCGTTTGATGTGTAATTCTCCAGTGACGAACAAGGGAAAGACATAAAAAAACAAAAACACAGAAAGCATCGCTGCAGTACTGGCAGCTGACAGAGGCAGGCAGACGTGCTCCTCGGCTCCTTCAGGCTCATAAAGCAATGTCAGTTAAAGGACGGCAGGATGACAGAAGTGGAGGGCAGCTGTCCAGCACTTCTTTGCATTCATTCTGATGAGAAAGCAGCCAAAAAAAGCTAGAAGGCTTGTTCTAATGAGCTCATTATCACCCAACCTATCCTCTGGAGCTGTAGGTTGGACAGATGTGGGAGCCAATAAATGACCCCCCCCCCCCCCCCCCCCCTTTCCCTCAACCCACCCTACCCCTAGAGCTTGTTGTTCACAGTTCATTATTAAATACGGGCATGCTTATGATAATAAATGCACATTTGTGTCATCCCAGTGGAGCAAAGAGATGTGACCCTTAGAATAAAAAACGAGAACAAGTCTGGTTTGTCTGATAATTATGGTGAAAGTGAACGCGAAGACCTTCAGGGTGTTATGTGCTCAGTTTATATCAATAATAATAATAATAATAATAATAATAATAATAATTAAAAAACTGCATTCTTCGCATTTTGTTATATTAAATCAGATTACATTGTTGTGAACGTCAGCTACTGTATTATCAATATTTTGCGCATACACGCAAAATTAACATATTTTCAGGTGTAGTCAGGTTTAAAAATGATGAATTGCCTGTAGATAATTTTAATAAAATACCAGTAGTCAAAGAGGGGGGGGGGGGAACACCCTGAATAAGCCTTCTTAACGAGTTACAAAGGTCATATTTCTCTCACCAAACAGGCTGTTGCTGAAGCCGTCCCAGACGCATGTGTCCTGGCTCCACGTCCACCTGCCTTTGACGCACGAGGCAAACGTAAAGTTTATGCCGACGACGGACACCAGAAGATCACTCAAACTTATGTTGACCAGCAGCAGGTTCGTGGGGGTGCGGAGCCTCTTGTACTTGCAGTAGAGCAAAATGACAACGACGTTGTTACAGAACCCGAACACCCCGATGGCCCCGATGGTGAACGCCAGAAGTTTGTAGGTCCCGGCTGCGAAGAGGTATTTATCCGCGCCTCCGTCGGTTTCGTTGGCCGGATTCATCGCGCGGACGCAAACTTGGTTTCCAGCATTGTGAGGCGCGCGCGGAGACAGACGGAGCGCTCCTTCCTCTCGCGGGCGATGTGATGGACAGCAGCCCCGCGCGCCGCTCATTCAAACCGGCAGCGCGAGCGCTGTTCGCTGAAACTGGGTCAATGTACCAAAGTCAAGGCAGACACGACGTGAGCGCTTCCTCTCCGCGTTTCCTTTCACGTTAAAACGGAGTTCGACCCACATGCTGCGTGACGCATTCAGTGGCAGGAAAAAACAAACTATTTGCCTCATTTTTTATAGATTTTACTGATTTTGTCTCATTGGTAAACTTAAACATGTTAAATAATCCTATGAAGGGACAAAGATAACCCAAGTAAATACCAAAACCATTATGTTCATGAAGCCATTTATTAAGACAAAAAGCTATCCTTTGTGAAAAGTAGGCTAATTGCCCCTAATAACTGGTTGCGCAATTGTTGTACCGACTTCTATTCAATTCAATGTTATTTACATAGCACCAATTTACAACACCTGTCATCTCAATGCACTTTACAAAGTCCATTCTATCAAATTATACAGACAGGTTGGTCAAAAGGTTTTCTATCCACGGAAACCCAGCCGATTGCATCAAGTCATTGACTAGCAGCATTCACTCCTCCTGCAAGATCATGTAGCCGTGGTGGACAGGGGCTTGTTTGCAGCAATTCCTCATGCAGAGCATGGCTGTAGTGACAGTTGAGAGGAAAACTCCCCTTTAACAGGAAGGAACCTGCAGCAGAACCAGAACCAGGCTCAGTGTGACCAGCTATCTGCAACGACCGACTGGGGATTTGAGAACACAGCGCAGAGACACACAAAGAACACAGAAGCACTTATCCAAGAATACTTTCTACGTTAGAGAGGGTAATGGCAGACTAGCGCCTATGTCTAGGAGAGAAACAGTTAATTAAACAGAGCAGTTAGTTGAAGTAAAAGCTCAGTCAACAACTATGTCTAGGAGAGAAACAGGGTTAGACTCAGAGAGACAGGGTCAGCAGGATCATATAAGACGAAGTTGTTGATAGCAGTAGCTCAGCCAATCTGCCCCCCAGGATGGTGTCACAGCTAAACAGAAAGAAAGGCCAGATGTAGATTATATGAAGAGAAAAAACAGAGAGAAATAAAGTTAAAAGTTCAAATAATAACAAAAAAGTCCAAAATTGGAGAGTAGTAGGAGAATTCAGCAGAGTGAGAGAAATAACCCTGATGTCCTCCAGTAGCCTAAGCCTATAGCAGTAAAACTATAGAGGTAGCTCAGGGTAACATGAGCCACTCTAACTATAAGTTTTGTCAAAAAGGAAAGTTTTAAGATTAGTCCTAAAAGTAGACGCGGTGTCTGCCTCACAAACCAAAACTGGGAGTTGGTTCCACAGGAGAGGAGCCTGATAGCTAAAGGATCTGCCTCCCATTCTACTTTTAGAGACTCTAGGAACCACCAGCAGACCTGCAGTCTGAGAGCGAAGTGCTCTGTTAGGAACATACAGCACAATCTAATACTAATACAAAGAGCATCCAACTATTTTTTAAATTTTGCTTTCAAGTAATTACAACCCAATCTCTTTTGGACAATTAAGGTCAAACCTTAGCATCTCAATTGGATTTGAGTCCACACACTGATTGGGCCACTCCAACACCCTTATTTTGCTTGCTTCATTGGATCATTGTCCTACTAAATCCCTTAAGCACAGTTATGCTTAACATCCCAGGGTTTTCTATGAGAAAGCAGATTTCATGGTTCGAATAATTCGTCAAGTCGTCCAGGTCGTAAATCTACAAAGCAGCCCCAGACCCACATCCTGACACCAAAACCTCCGTGTTCACAAAATATTTTCCCAAAAGTCTTGGATCGTCAAGATGTTTTGTGTTCATTTCGTTAAATAGTGGTTTGAATTTCTAAAGAGGTTTTTTAACTGATTATTAGGTTCTATTGAAGTTATGTCTTGATTCTGCAGGTAACATTCCAACCTGGATGTGGCTAGGGAAGTTGGACCAAATTGTATAATCACAGTTAATTCATGATTTTTCAAAAGGGAGGAAACTATATTTTCTTATAGTGCCAAGTTGGCTGGGATCGTGTTTTTTTTTACCCTATTAAATGATATCAGTGTTTTAAAATCTGTATTTTACGTTTACTCATGTAATTTTGTTTGTTAGTAAAGTTTTTCTTTATCTGAAGATTTATGTGTGACTAAAAAAACGCAAACAAATAAGAAAACTACCCTCTTGTGGTTACTTTTAAATGGAATATGTATTCCTTTTATGATCATATGGAACAGATAAATGTTAAACTCTTATTGTTTCTGTAAAATCACATAATCAAGCAATTTTTTTTCAGAATGGCCTTCTGTGTTTGTATGTTTGGGGAGGGGAGGGACTTGCCTGAGACACAACACATGCAAGCAGGGACGCACATAAATTTTTTTTAACAAATTTATTAATAAAATGCAAAAGAAAAGAAAGCAGTAGGTTATATTTAACTTTTGTGTTACATTTTGTGCACAGATAATCAAAGAGGATAGCTTAAATGATCAAATTGAATAAATAATGAATAACAGGCAAAAACAGACTGAACAGTATGTTGACTAGTTACCGAAAGTATTTGAACGTAAAACTTATCAAACCCCAGCCCTGAATTTTTTTTTAATCAAAATCAAGCATACAATATTCTCCATAAAATGGAAGTATTTACAAAAGAAGGGAGGCTCTTTAGGGAGGCGAAGGGAGCAGGATTGTTTAAGTAGCTACGTCACAGGCGCACCGTCCATTGATAAACGTCAGTAAACAGCTGGACAAGGCTTTGAAGTCACAGATTTCAGGAGTGCACGATGTGTCGGGTTTGCATGGGTGCTCTTTGTACTGACAGGCAAGCGTTTGGGCCTGGTGCTCGGTCAAACGCCAAAAACAATTTCAGAGGGAACCGATGGCGGAGAGGGTAACTTCAATGTTTAAATGCTGAATGAAGAAAAAGATTGTCTTCCATTAAAAAGGCCATTTTTCTCATCCAGCTCATGCAATTATGAGCATCCACCGTTGTGTATGACTGCCATGCAGATGTGTCTGATTCATTGGTTAATAATGACAAACAGAGAGCGAAGCAAACAACATCATGCATCATCAGTTTACACAAACTGCTGAATGTACCTCAGCATCTCTAACTTTTATTTTGAAAACCGTGCCGTCGTGGCAATCTCCTGTTTTTTTTTCAACGTGACTAACGGTGAAACGATGACAGATCATAACAGACAGCAGAATCATCTTCATGCAGCTGGCAGATATTACGGGGTTATAACTCAATCTTGTCCACTTTTGTTCTCATTAGTAAGTAATTACAGACCCCATGATGGGCTTAAAGCATTTAATCACATGTACGAGTTTAACTGCAGGAACGGCAGGGGCACTCCGGGTCCAATTAAAATTTCCTTCATCATAATGCACGTTACAGATGTTTTGACTCGTTTCCTTCATCCAGTCCAGGTGTGAAGTGTGTGTTTAACGCCTGTCATCTGTGCTTCATCATGTGCTTAGGGCTGTGACGTGGAAGAGTGTTTCCTCTGGTGTTTAATTACTGTAATTAACCTTTTTTAATGGAAAGCTGGAAGGATGATGGGAGACTGCGAGTCTCTGTGGGAAAGCCTTGCAGAGCTATAAGAGGTGTCACCTGGTCTGTGATGCAGTGCGATGGCAGCATCTTTTTCTGCTGTCTGTGTCTTCCTTACCTGACACTTCACAGCGCCTCCGTCACTTCAAGTTGAAATGCTTGATTTGTACTGCGACTTCGTTGGCGTGTGACCCCGTTTCTCTCTGTGCCTACAGGTCGGTTCGAAATAGCAGATCTTCTTACACGCATACACGCAAAACATAAGGGAGGGTGCGTTGGGATTGAGCGTGGGACACAGACTCCAGAGAGGTTTTAATTATGCTGCAGTTCACCCACTGACTCACGCGTGTGCCGCTCTTCACAGTTAAAAGGCTTTTCATTCAAGGTATAGAGGAAGTGTTATGCTTCCCGTAGCATAATCAGCTGGCAGGGATTTAAGCTTTAGCTGACGCACTCCTTTTTACACCAAGGACATTGTGAACAAGAACTGTTACCTACGGCAGGACGATGGTATCTGTCCCTGGAATGCATTATCGCGCATCACATTGCTTTCTTCCAATAACATTGACCTACCTTTGGTTGCACTGCGGCAGATCTACAGTGAAGTTGCTTAGACCAGCAACACAGCAGGATCAGATAGCTAATGACGGTTTTCATAGCCGTCCGTCCATCCATTCTTACTTTTTACGTTTAGCAGCTAATATTATAGCTGAACCGGTCTCTCCTCGCAAACTAACGTCTATCCAGACACATGGAAGGTTGCTTTTGTTCCATTCCTACCATAAATGTGCGAATCCCGGTGTGTTAAAGAAATTATCGTCCTATTTCAAAACTTTGTATTTAAGCCAAGGTATTTTAAAAACTAGCTAATAATCAACTTAAGGAATATTTGTCTGCAGCCAACATCTTGTCATGTTACCAGTCTGGTTTCAGGAAACAGCACAGTCCAGAAACAGCCACCTTAAAAGTCGCATCGTTAAAGCTTTGCATGCCAATAACTCCTATGCTGCCATTTTTATTGACTTGTCCAAGACGTTTGATACTGCTGATCACACCTAGCCTGGCCAGCCAGACTGACTTACACTATAGGCCCGTTTACACTACACTTTTTTAACCGAGCCGAGACCAGTCCGAGCTCAGTAACCGAGATAACTCTTGTGTTTAAACGGTCAGCAGACTGAACCGGACCACGCTAAACATAACCGGACCGCGCTAACTGCAGACCAGTTCCTGAGTAGGTCTCGGCCTGTTTTTTTTTCTGTCCTGGTTATCTGATAACAAAGAGCGCATGAGCAGACCGCATCATCCCCTTACAGTCAGCTGACTGCCTGCGTTTTTTCCAGCGTGTCTGGCTGCACGTCCTGATTCACACTCCATTCAGACAAATTTCAGACATTCATAATAATACTAGCTTCCTTACCGTGCCACAGGATTTCCAGAGATGATTCTGCTTAGCAGTGTGATGAACCTCGGTGTCTGTTGTTGTTTCCTGCATCTGTAAATCCTTATTAGACGTTTGTTTGTCTTTTCCTCGTCCCAAAAGCCGACTCTGTCTAACCATAATATCCTGAATGTTACGGGCACCGCCTTTTTGATTTGCTCGGTCCCGCCTTCAATCCAAGAGGGCGGTAGTACCGCAGGTCGTCACTAGGAGGCGAGGAGCAACCAAGGAACCGGGATAGTGTGGTGTGTAAACGGTCGTCTCGGCTTGGTTAACTGATCCAAGCTCAGACTGGTCTCAGCTCGGCCAGACTGACTGACTTACACTATGTATGTTCAATGCACGGCTTGTCGGTCTGGACTGGCTCAGACTCTCCGGTCTAAAACTTACTGGACCAATCATAGCGCAGGGAGGCAGAAGGTTACGATTCGTCACTCTTTACCCATAATGCAGCAGCGGTTTTCTGTAATCATAACAGTCAAAATGGAGGCCGTAACAATGTTTTAATGATTGTCTTTATTACACCCTGAATGAGCTGGATATATCTTTAAAAACTCAACAACTAGCTGCTCTGAGAGCTAAAACAGAGTGTGTTGTTCACATCACATCCATGGTTCTCTGATTGGTTCTACTCTGTTAGTCCCGCCTTTGAAATCGGGCTCTACTGGCTGCTTTTGAGACTGATATGTCGTGTTTACGGGGTAAGTCAGTCTGGCTAGTTTACACCATCCTTTGTCAAAAGCTGTCTGTTATTTTATTAGATAACACTGTATCTTGGTTTTCTAACTACCTGTAGACTCATAGACAACGTGTACAACATATTGGTCTGTTGCTAGAATACTTAAACATCTCAAACGTTTATGCCACAGGGTTCCATTTTAGGTCCAACTCTGTTTTTAATTTATGTAAAAAGTGTTGGGAAAATGGTGTACACATTTTTATGCTGATGACAGAGTGGTTTACTGCCCTGCAAAAACAGTAACTGCTGTTCTAGGGTGTATGAAGTCTCATTTTGACTTTATTCAGTCAGACTTGCTTCGTCTGAGAGCTTTTATTTACATCACAAATAAACATGTAAAAAAAAGTTGAAGAATAAACCAGTTTTTCTTCAGAAATACATCCTGCTTTTCTTTCAGTGCAAGGAAGCAGATTGTCTTAATAACCTTCCTGCCTCTGTTAGATTACTGTGATGTTTCTATAAATGCATCTGCCACCTGTCTGTGTATGTTAGATGCCGTCTATTACCCTTCATAGCAGGACATAAATCACTCATTACTGTGTTGTTATATTCTCGGGTCAGCTGGCCGTCATGATCAGTCTGTAGATTTGTGCATTGGGAGATTTTCATCTATAAAGCTATCCTTGGACTCTTCCTGCCTTATTTATCCTCCTACGTGTCACTTGGACAGTCCAGCCACAGACATGTTCTCAGGTCATTATGTCCCTCAGAGCTCCATCAGTATCAGAACTTGGAAAAAAGCATTTCTCATTTTGTCCCGTTAACTTTGAACACCTATGTTATGGATTATGGAGAACTTTTCCTATGAAAATTGCTTTTGTTTTCAGATTATATATTATCACCTTTTTAAATTTGAATCAGTTATATGGTTATTTTATTTTGTTTTATCAAAACAGGTCTATCTTTTACCTGAGAGCTTGGATCACAATGAGACAACCTGTATAAATAAAGGTTAAATCCATCCATCCATCCATCCATCCATCCATGTAAATTATAATGTTTTTTAAGTAAAAGGTTATATAAGCATTACTATACCAATAAATTGTTTTATGGATTTTATTCCCCTCTTCCTTATCATGTTTTTTTTTACCTTGAGCAGCATCTTATTACCTATAATTCCTGATCAAATGTGACTTCCCTCTCTACTACAGCATTCATGCAAATAATCTTCCACTGGTGCACCCTGTTCCCCCCTGAGATGCAATTATTGTAGTATTACAGTCATTGTACTAGGAGTTGCCCCAGTAATGAATAATTAAGTAGCTTTTCACTGTCACAAACTTCTGCACCACAGGCATGACAAATCTCTAATAAGCCAGCGCCACCATCCCACATTTAATTATCACCGCTGATATGTATTTCCTGATACTCGCAGTTAAATATCATCCAGTCTCCTCGCAAGATAAATTGTGCGAGGTTTTAACTACACAGTGAAATTAAAGCTCACTGAGTGGTCTCACAGCTGTAAGCAAAATAGGACTGGTAATATTCGGACTTGTTTATGTTTCAATTCTAATTGGAAGGCAATTTAAGTCAGAAGCGCTTATTCCAGAGTGCAAATCTAAACAAGCAGTTAAAGCTGAGTCCTGCGTATTATGATGAGCGAGAGCTAGACCACTAGAGTGAATCATTTCTGATAAAAGACCAGGTGACCAGGCACACATTTGCAGAGAATGTGGTTGCAGCAAACGAACAGATTTAGGTCATTTCTCACTAAGGGATAAAAATACATCTTGGCACCACATTTAGGAACTCTACTTGTTTTGTTAACACAAAAAGCAGGAATGCACCCTGGCTGCCCCCATAACACCGCTGTGTAAGTCATCACAAAACCATGTTTGTTTAATAGAATCCTAGGGCGACAAAAATATAACTGATAAAAAGAAAACACACCCTCTTTCAACTCCAGGATTTTACTGAGCAGCACACACTAAAAAATAATCTGGCCTTATTAGCTACTAAAGGTATTTTATTTTAACTACAAGTGTTTAAAAAGGTGTGCGTTGATGTCATAGCAAGGTGCAAAGTTTTCACAGATGATATTAGAGACGGTATCGTTCCTGCTCATCAATCAGGAAAGGGTTATAAGGGTTATATATAAATCTTAGTAGCAGTGGACACATCCCAGGTAATTTCCCCCGAGGTATGGAGAAGTAAAAAAAAAAAAAAAAAAAGAGCTCCGGTTCAGGCATTATGGGCCTCATTAGTATGTTTAAAGTGTAAAGAATCCCACCCCCTGTCGGCGGTCCTCCCCGTCCTTTACTCTGGAGAAGCGGTCTTCTTTTATTGATGACTTCGGCTCTTAATGCAGAAACTACACTCACACAGACAGAAGAGGCAATTAGAAAGATTAATTGACATAAATCAGAAAAGTTCTTTGGCTCTCGGACTCCGGCAGAAGATGTGAAAGCTGCGAATGTCTATGAGCTTGGATGATCATTTTAGGATTAGGATTAGTGAAGTCTTCCCCCCAAAAGAGGGTGCTGAGGTGAAAAGAATCAAAGCTCAGCTGAAGAGCAGGGGAATTGATGGATGAAGAGCTTTATAAGCAAAAATCTTGCAGAAGCATTGGCTGAAGGATGAAGACTTGACACAGATTGGCTGCAGCACAGGTACATGACAAAACAATCAGTGGATGCAGGAGCGCCTGGGGTGAGTCTTCCAGTTTCAATTTACGTCTAAACTTCATTTTAACACATTTTATTTAGTATCCAGCTTTTGTACTGGATTCTCATATTGATTGTGATGCAGGAAAAGGTAAAAATGAGGAAGAGAGCCCCGAACTGTTGGTTACATCAGCTTATATTTAGATCAGCAAGGACACGCCTGTGTGGGAGTGGTCCATACCTCACACGTCTGTAGGAGACGTGTCACTGTCATACTGCGAAATAGCATAGAGTCCAAGGTTTATTCACATGTACATGCTGCCTCAAGATAAGTGTCCATTTGTTTATGTATGCCACATCTGTGACGTCCTCAATGTCAAAGACTGCTCAAGCATATTTTGTTTATGGGGTTGAACAGGAAAGCCCAATTTGTCTAAACAGGATGTGGAAAATCACTTGTGTTTGCAAAGGAGCATCTTAATGGATCATGTGACCTCTGGAACAATAACCTTTGTATAAATGAGACCAGAGAGTAAAGATGTTTGGAAAAAAAAAACAATAGCAGCACAAACACCTTATTTAAACTGTCACGCACGGTGGTGGAAATGTGATTGTTTGGCCGTGTTTGCAGCCACAGATATAGATAGTGTATACCCTCAATATTCTAGAGTCAAGAAATGCCATCTGTCCAGAAGCTAAAGCTTGGTCTAAACTGGGTCATTAGCAGGACATAACACGGCAGTGTCGTAAAACATTTTATCCAAAACTTCAACAGATTGGATAAACAAAAGGAAAAGAACGGGTTTTTTTCAGTGGTCCAGTCAAAGTTTGGACCTCAATGTGACTGAGGCCCCGTCCACGTGAAGTCGGGTTTGTCTCTTGGATGGAGAGCCAGACAGGCAGCACAATTAGAAAAAGTTTGGTTTGTTTGGCTGAGTTTCCAGGAGAATGTATTTTCTCCAATAAAACAATATGGCAGCACTAGTTAGGTTTGGAAAGTTGTATCCGAATGAACCCCAAGATTGTCTGCAATAGAGGTGTTTGGCCATAATACACAGAAACATGCTTGGTGAAATTCAAACACACCTGTTCTAGGTTCAAATGTGTGGGCATTTGTCCAACAGCTGACAGGTTGAAATCAGGTCAGAACCGATAAAGTAAAGCAAAACAGCTGATTAAAGTTATCGATAAGAAAGGCGGTTCAACCGGCTATTGAATAGTGGGGTGAGCATTGATTTTATTCACAACGTTTCAATTTTGGTGCAACCGTTGTCTAGAAAAAGAAGGATTTCTTCATCCTCACAATGAAAAGTCACACGTGTCTCCCTTTCCATGGCTAAAACAAATCAGTGCCAACAACATTAGACAGCCGATGCACAAACACGACTGGATAGCTGCTTACATTCCTCCTCCTAGTTATGTTTCTTTTGTTTACGTCAGCCCTGAGCTAACCAGCGACCTCGTTTCCCTGTGGTTCAGCAGATAGGACATTGTGCAGGCACGTGAAAAACATTTCATTTGGCTATCATTTTATAACCCCGAGCCAAGCGATTTAAAAGAGAGGGTCATCCATTCTCTTCAGGCAAAAACATCCAAGAAAGCTCATGGGTATAGCAAAGTGGAACCAGAGAAATTTCCTCAAGTGAAACGAGACTGAAAGGAGAAGCTCTCCTCCGCTGCGAGTAGGACTTTAAACGTGTCGGGTTAAAACAGAATACATTTCTGGGCCAGAAGAGAGATCTTGATTCGTTTGTGATGTATATACAAAAGACTTTAAAGAATACAAACCTCAGTTTGCACAAAGAATGTATTTTTAAGACAAAACCCCAACAAGACAGCCCCCTGCTCAGTTAGGTAACTAATGAGCAACTTTGCAGAAAGCTTTGGTATGTCTCCCGTGGAAGCAGGAGTGTGCATTTCACTCTTTGCAAGAAATCACTGAAAGTAGTCCAAAGGAAATGTGTCTCCTGGATCCAGCAGTTATGCTGCACTGCAAAAACGGAACTAGAAATAAGTAAAATATTCTTTAAAATGAATGTATTTGTCCTTGATTTGAGCAGGTAAATAAGATGATTTGCCAATGGAATAAGATATTTGCACTTAAAATAGGAATAACTCATCTTCATCATCTTATTTCAAGTGCAGGATGTCTAAATATCTTATTTTAGGGGTCAAAATACTCATTCCATTGGCAAATAATATTATTTACCTGCTCAAATCAAGGATAAATACACTAATTTTAAGAACATTTTACTTATTTTTAGATCAGTTTTTGCAGTGTGATAAACATATTAATAACAAATCTGATTCAGTGACGTGCACTTCATACACCCTTTGACTCCCCGGTGGATTTCCCCACGCTGTGTCGACTACTCTACATACAGGCTTACAAATTCAATTTAATTTATTTCAAAATAAACAGTTTGGCTTGTCCTGTAATTGTAACTGAAAGCAAAACACAATGTTAGAAATTGTACATCCATCTATGTTGTACATACCCACTTGTCCTTGCAGAGTTGAGCGGGAGTCGTGCCTATCAGCGATCATTCGGTGACAGGTGGGGTACACCCTGGAAAGGTCTCCTTCAGAGGGCAACACAGAGACACACAGGACAAGCAACCATGCTGAGGGCATTTTGAAGAGACCAATTAACCTGACAGTCTAATGATTTTAGGAGGATGTGAACCCGGTGTTCAGCCAGACACTTCAGGTAAGCATTAAACAGGATTTATTGGAGATGATGATGAGGGTTGATAAGGCAGGCAGAACAAAAACAGTCCAGGCGGAGTATAGAGCAGACATCCAGCACAGAACCAAAACAACCAACAGGAAATGGGTAGACTCAAAATAAGGCAAAAAGGTCAGACTTGGTAATTGGACAGACAGGTAGAACACGGGATGCTGGCGCGCTCTTACCGGAATAAACGAGGACTGAGACAAACAGCATGGGGATATGAGACGTGAAACATGTGCGAAGTTCCGGCAACAAAAAAAAAAACCTGAGGCAGGTTTAAATAGACAGGCGGACAGGTGAGCAGGGAGAATAATTAACCAAAAACAGGTGAGAACAATCAAGGGTTGATGTGGCTGAAAGATTGACAGGATGAGTGAAAACGGGAAAGAACTGAACTAGACAAAATACAAAACCAAAGTAATCCTACAAACTGAACCCTAGAAAGAAAACAAAAGCTAAGACTGAGCAAAACACAAGCACATAATAAAAACCAGAAACTAATGCAAATACAGGAACCATGACTAAATAAACTATAACCGTGCAGAAGCTATGAAAGAATCCAAAACAAGACCTAGACCAGAAATAAAACTAGAGGCAGAGGAGTGAACTAACTGATCAAATAATAAACATAAACCAAGACGGAAACCAGAATATTACACAGTCATGTTTTTTTTTTTAGCTGTGGAAGGAAGCTGGATAACCTGCAAGGAGTTGAAGGCTCCACATCCTTTAACATGCAAACTGCACACATAAAGATTTGAACCCAGACCTTCCTGCTGCGAGGCAACAGTACTGCTAACTGTACCTCTGTGCAGCCTCCGAAACTGTACATGTATAACACAAACAGTCAAATTAGTTCCTGAGGAGTCTTGTCTGCCCTGTTCCCCCCTCCTACCAAGCTTTGATCTTCAACCCCAAAGCCACTTTATCCCATTAAGCTTAAATATACAGGATGTTTTAATTTCACTCTCACAAAGTTAATTTGCTACAATGCAACAAGTCAAGGACTGAATCATCTTGAAATACATATCCATTTATTTCAGATGCAGCCTTGAGTCACCCGCATAATGATCCTGGCCCTGTTTAACAGCACACGTGTGAGAGCTTAATGTGAAAGTGCCTTGAATTACATTTGGACCGCATTCATGGCCATCACAACCGGTGGCTGCTCTGTTTTCCAAACGACAAAGATAAACGCCTGCTTCTCTGTAATGGCGCCGTGCCACATCGGCCCCGCTCTATGTGGGATTAACTGAGCAGATTATGTAAAATTTGGAAGTGGATGCAGCAGGGATGCACTGCTGGACACGGGGCCATGAAATCGCTGCTGATATTTTATTAACTTTTTAATTGGGAGCAGGAAATGCTAATTTCTTTTTGTTTTAAAAAAAAAACAACAACATTTGATCCTTTATACATCCTGGCATGGAGACGTTTATTGCCATGTCCTTACTTTTCACTGTCCCTGCAAAGTTTCTTTGAGAATTATCCCAAGGAGCTCATTTGTCGTTTTGAATAAATACCTTCAGAAAGCCTGAGCTGCGTGCTGCTTCTGTTGTCGATGTGGAAAAGATAAATCCAAAAATATTCCAGATGTGAGGAAAAGACTCAGTAGGTTTTCCATGTCTGTTTGAAAGGTTTTCTCCAACATATCCATCAGTCCATTATCTGAACCTGCTTAGATGGGGGGGGTGGGGGTCTGGTGCTTGTTTCCAAACGGGGGGTATACCCTGGACAGGTTGCCAATCCATCCTCGGTCAACAGAGAGATACACACAACAAACAACCATGCATATATATGCATACCTTGTATAGAGACAAATTAACCTAACAATCATGTGGGAGGAAGGCGGAGTACCCAGAGTGAAACCACGCATACACCTGGAAACTATGCAGTCTTCATTGCTGCCATGCAACGGCACCCATCACTGCTCTATAAATACCCCTTTCACTTCTTCTTATCTAATAAACACAAAGTTTAGTATATTTAATTATTTGTTTTTGGCAAAGTAGTGCAGATGAAAGAGGAATCAAACTGACGGCACAGACTGTCCAAAGATTCTCCCACCTGAGCTGTTGTTCTCTGTAGCGCCTCCAAAGTGACCATTGGCTGCTTCACCCGGTCACTTTAGGTGGACATCCATGTGTTGGTAGGTCTGCAGTTACTCCATCATCTTTCCACGTTCAGATGACGAATTGAACAGAGCTCTGCGGGACAAACCTGCTTCTGACTCTTCCACAACTTTCTCTCTGACGTGTCTGCTGTGTTCCTCTGTAAAAACCTCTGAGGCCTTCACAGAACAGCTCTCTATTCGTGCTGGCATTAAATTAAACCAAACGACACACAGGTGGACTCTATTTACCACTCCAGTGACTTCTGGCCATAGGATGATTTTTATGGCGACAGAGAAGGATTTTCTGAATACATATGCACACAAAAATGTTCAAAATAAAGTAGACTTTACTTTCTAATTCCCAGCTGTGCACTACTTATGCATGTTTGTGTGTCAGAAATAAACCCGACACGTGAAAGTTTGGGGTTGCAATATCAACAAACGTGAGATGAATCCTTTAGCCTAGCATTGTAGCCCTACATGCTGTGGGGACACAACGTCCAAAAATCCTCTTGAAACTGGCTGAACTCCTTTAATTTAACACATCAAGAGACTTGAGAGGGATTCCGTGTGCGGCGCCAAGGGCATCCAGAATTAAGCACTAATCACTGCGGGCCGGATTGGAAGCCCACTTCCACACGTGCGAAAAGGCATCTTAATTATGGCATGTCAGCTGAATTGGAGAAATAATCTTTTAAATAGATTCAGACCGGAGGCCCCCGGATTGACACTCTAACCTTTGTGCCGCGTCTTTATTGAGTTATGAATAATTCATTGTGGTAAACCGTATCTTGTTCTCACAGTAATTGGATGAGATACAGCTGATTGTGTGTGTGTGTGTGTGTGTGAGGAAGCGTTACATTGGGGCTGAGGTGTCAGGAGTGTAAGCTGAACACGGAGCGTGCAGCAGTCGGTGGTATCACTGACTCTGAGTTAAAGAGAGACGTTCTCCCCCCTGAAGCTAACCCTCCTGGGTGGCGCCCGTGGATCCAAAGGCTTCAGCTGTCTGACAGGGATCTGCAGTTACCCGGCACGCCTGACTCAGCTGAACGACGTCATTTATAAAATCCTAGATACTCAGATATTCTGGTGGAAATGGTATTAAGATCGGTTACAGAGTGAAAAGCACAGAAGAGCCACACGTTGTTGCAATTCAATTCAATTCAATTGTATTTATATAGCGCCAATTCATGACACATGTCATCTCAAAGCACCTACCAAAGTCAGACTCCTTCAAATCCTCCAGGTTTGTCAGAAAGTTTCCTCTCTAAGGAAACCCAGCAGGTTGCATCAAGTCTCTCCAAGCAGTATTCACTCCTCCTGAAAGAGCGTAGAGCCACAGTGGACAGTCGTCTGCATTGTTGATGGCTTTGCAGCAATCCCTCATACTGAGCATGCATGAAGCGACAGTGGAGAGGAAAACTCCCCTTTAACAGGGAGGAGAACCTCCAGCAGAACCAGAACCAGGCTCAGTGTGAACGCTCATCTGCCTCGACCCACTGGGGGTTACAGAAGACAGAGCAGAGAGACAGAAAGCACAGAAGCTCACATTGATCCAGGAGTACTTTCTATGTTAGATGGTAATAAAGGATGATCTGCCTTCCCTGGATGATGTCACAGCTAACAGAACGCCAGACCAAGTGTACCTTCTATGAAGAGAAACATGACAAAAAAAAGTTAAAAGCTGAAATAACAACAAATAATGCAGATTGGAGAACAGTATGAGAACTCAGCAGAGTGAGAGAATTAGACCCTGATGTCCTCCAGCAGCCTAGGCCTATCACAGCACAACTATAGAGATAGCTCAGGGTAACATGAGCCACTCTAACTATAAGCTTTGTCAAAAAGGAAAGTTTTAAGATTAGTCTTAAAAGTAGACGGGGTGTCTGCCTCACGGACCAAAACTGGGAGTTGGTTCCACAGGAGAGGAGCCTGATAGCTAAAGGATCTGCCTCCCATTCTACTTTTAGAGACTCTAGGAACCACCAGCAGACCTGCAGTCTGAGAGCGAAGTGCTCTGTTAGGAACATACGGGGTAATCAGAGCTCTGATATATGATGGAGCTTGATTATTAAGGGCTTTATACGTTAGAAGAAGAATTTTAAATTCTATTCTTGATTTAACAGGAAGCCAATGAAGGGAAGCTAAAACTGGAGAAACATGATCCCTCTTGTTGATTTTCATCAGAACTCTTGCTGCAGCATTTTGGATCAGCTGAAGGCTTTGAACTGCATTTTGTGGACTTCCTGACAGAAAAGAATTAAAATAGTCCAGCCTTAAAGTAACAAATGCATGGACTAGTTTTTCAGTGTCACTCCTGAACAGAATATTTCTAATTTTGGCAATATTCTGGAAGTGAAAAGGGAAACCCTGGAAACCTGTTAGACATCTCTTGGTCAAAAATAAGGACAAGTTTTTTTACTTTCTTACCAGAGGCCTCTCAAAGCTGTTTTAATTTCTGATTTCTCCTTTTTCAGCTTTATCACTAGGATCCCAAGTTCTGCCACCAGGATTGACTTTAGTGCCAGTGGTTGCACCCTCTTTTCCAACCATCATGGTTTCCAGCACTTTATCTGGTCTCTCCGTCAGTTACTTTTTCTTTTCTATTTTGTGACAGTAAAACTTTCATTGACTTGTTTTCATGGTCAGTCTGGTGGGTCCGCTGTAACAGTGGAGGAGTCCATGCTCATTAGTCCTGCTCGCAAGACTTTACCTGTTCTAACAAGGTCTCTGTTCTTTAATGTGTGCCATTCCCACCTATGGAAAAAAACCTTGAGCTCTTACGTGTATTAACCGTTATAAAGAGATATAGACCAGCGCGTTTGAAAACACACAACGATCATTAGTGAAAGACTGATTTGTTGCTGAAACGTATAGGATGCACAGATCAAACGTGGCAGTAAATGTTGCCGATGAGCAGCGGCAGAGTGCGTCCTGAGGGTAAAACGCAATGTTCTCCTGTCACTTCACCGCTCCTCAGCAGGGTGTTGGTGGAGAAGCAGTCTGTATTGATTTGCTGGCATGACCGCCCCTTAACCTGATCCAGGTCTGCAGCGGCGCCCCCAGCATCACCTTCTCCTGATTCTTTCCACCTGCTCCTCGGGTTTTTAGTAAACTGCGGATGATTACAGCTAAATTATAGCTTCCATTTCTGGTGCATACCGGTTCGAGTCAAACCGACTGAATTGTTTTGAAGAACTGACTGAAAGCAAGTTTTGATTTCTGTTAAAACCCGAAGATGCAACTGTTTAACGGGTGCTAAAAATAGATGGTGTTGAACGTACCGCAAGGTTTGACGGGTGCAGAAAGCTGCGATGGGCAAACACACCGCAAACAAATCACTTCAGATAAGTGCAACATGAGCATGCATGTGTCTGTTTGTGTATGTGTGTGTGTGTCACGGCTCATTAGAAGTGTGAAGCTGGCAGTTTCAGCAGGGGTCTGGCTTTTATTCGTCTCAGCAGTGCTCTCCTTTTCTTGTGCAGATTACCACCTCTGCCCGAGTGTGATGGAGGAGGTGGAGGAGGATCTGAGGAGAAAGGAACGCCGTGGCAGCAAATGAGACAGAAAGCCAGACTCAAAGACTGGAACAGGGTCGCAAACTAATGAATACAGAATCGTTTTTTAAAAAAAATAAAAAAATCCTTCTGACTGAGCTTGCTTTATGCATCCTGCAGGGTGTGTTAATGGTAAAGCAGCAACTTAGCGACATTTGTTTCCATCGTACCTTCTGGGATGGCACTTTGTGCTCTTAGCATGGGGCGACACTTTAATTTAACTGTAGACAGATATTGATTTTTAAATAACAGTGATTATGACTGCAAGCTGATTTGCTCAGTTTGCGTGACTGTTCCGCTCCTCCTTCCTTCCCGACTTTGCCTTCTTCGCTGACCTTGTCCCAGGGAAGGTGTGTTATCCGCGCTTGCTCATCATAATCACTGGTTACAGGAGGAAGTGATAAAGATGCTGCAGCAGTGACACGTTTTATCAGATTATTTCAGTTCAACTCTTTAAAAAAAAACAAAAAAAAAAACAGAGTACACACAAACCTGAGCTTTTGTACGTATGCAGCATGGTTGTACATAACTGACCTTCATTGTATTACACAACATCACAGTATATTCCAAGATCGTTCACAATAAATATAGATGTAATCTATATTTTAAAGCTTTAAAGCAGCAGATTCAGCCAAATGCCCCTACCCTCTTAGTAAACGGAAGGCAACTATATAAAGCTGCTGTAGTCTTGTGGAGAACTTAAATTGCTGTTACACTACAAGCCGTATTTGCCCATTCATAAAGTGCTTTTTGTATAAATATACAAAGTCACAAATCAGTCAGCAGACCATGCAGCAGTGATGGTTTCAATGCCTTTTCCACAGACAATATGACCTAGTTAATTGTTAAACATTAGGTCTGTTAATGGCCTCCCTTGGTTCTTTTATCTGGTAATGTGGTGTTTCTATTGTAGACTTCTGTAGTAATAAAAATACTCTTCAAACCGTAGCTATAGTTTACCATATTTAATCTAAAAGGCAGAGGCAAACAACTTTGCAGTCCAGTTTCTGCAATATCATAATCTCTTACATAATCAAGAAAAAGTCAAAGTGTGAGTTAATTAAATTACCAAAAGACTGAAGATATTTAGCACTCCTGCAATGGGATCATGAATGCCATTCAATGCATTCTTTCTCTAATCATCAAAAACAGACGTGACAAAACATTTAGAAGAAAAAGACCAACAATAAACTAGTTCACTCTGGGTCTACATTGGATTTTTAGAATGTGGTAATCTGTAATCTGAGCTAGGGCCTCACAAAGATGTTAAATAAAAGCAGCTCGAGAACTAGGCCCTGAAGTACTCCAAAAGTGATCGCTTTTTGCTCCAACGTATTATCACCAAATAACACAAAGTGGTTTCTCTGGTCAAATAAGATCTGAACCAGTTTAGCACAGCACCAGACAATCCTGCCTACTTTTCCAAACAGTCAACCAGGAAGTTATGATCAACTACATCAAAGCCATCACTGAAATCCAGTAAAATCAAGACAGAATTTTTTGTAAATATTAGGGCTGGGCAACGATTAAAATATTTAATCGCGATTAATCGCACTGATTAATCGCGATTAATCGCGATTAATCGCATTGTATTTACAAACTCCAAGAATGAATTCAAAAGTAGTGTAAAGAGCACTTTTATTTTAATGTTCTGCTGCCATATGAACAAAAGTGTTGTAACATTTGTAGCACTTATCAGTAACACATATTTAGTGTAAAGCTCAACTTAAACATGTAAAACAAAAAATAGCAATAATAATAAATTAAAGCTTATTGCCACTGACAGGGAATTCTCTTTATGGGGAAAAAATCTACCAAAAACAGGCAATTTCTGAGGTAACAGCAGGGAGCAGCATTACCATTTTATGTTCAATACCGAAGTTTAACTTGGCAGTGGTTCCAACTAACTTGTTTCTGTCATATTCCATGCTGGAAGAACTTTAAACTGAAATGCTTGCTAACTTGATATGCTTGCGTTTATTTGACGTTGACACGCGTTTTTTTGTTGTTGCTTTCTCGCGCGCATATAGTGAATGGCAGGGGGAAAACAGGCAAAAATACATGGATACTTTGAAACGAGAAGCGACTTCACCGACGGCGTCGATGCAGACCCCCCCCCCCCCCCCGCTCCGCTCCGCACAAAACTTGTTCCGGCCGCCAACTCACCGCCTCGCCTCGCCTAAGCTCGCTCGCGGTACCTGCGGGAAACACCGCCTTCCGCATGTCAGCTGTGTTTTTTTCCGGCCAGCACCTTTCTTCCTCTTTGAATCTGAGGCTGGGCTGACAGCGAGGTTATTGGCGCATTATCGCCACCTACTGTTCTGATTCAAACCCCTACACCGCAGCAACAGACCTTCACAAAATAAAAGCATGTGACCAACATGCGTTAACGCGCGTTAAAGAAAATATCGCCGTTAATAGTCTAATGAGTTAACGCGAAATTAACGCGTTAACTTGCCCAGCCCTAGTAAATATACATTTATTAAGACATTTAAACCCATACCAATGCAGTCTCTGTGTTCAGGTGTAAAAACCTGACTTAAAAATTATTAAAGGACTATTTTCCTAATTTTGTTGCCTTTTTAATTATTCAGTAAAGGTTCATATCTTTTACAAAAAAAAAACTATTACGTCAGCAGCAGTAGGAATAATAGCTTTTCTCTGCTTTAATAAAAGGAACTAAACCATGTTATACCTGGTTTTTATATTTGCTCTATAACACTGTGAATCTCTGGTATTTTTACTTAAGGTTATCGTACCATGAGAACATTATTCTGGCCCTGGCCTAATCAAATTCTAAAAATGTTCCACACTAAAGCAAATAGACGGGTTAAGAGCTCTTAGCCGCTTGCTTTCTTATTTTGGCTCCTTTTTTGTTCATGGTGTCATGCTTTTAATTTTCCTAGAAAACGTCTGGGTTCTACCACCACTTCATCGTCTTATCAGCGAGAACGCTATACAGCATTCTCACTTATTGTTTTCCAGTTTTTCTTTAATATTATTATTCCGTCGGTGTCTAACTACTCCCGCATACTTCAACAGATTTAAACAATTTTGGTATCAAAATGTTCGGCTCGTTCCCGGCATGACTGCTGTATCTCATGGTCATGCTAACTTTTACACTTTTTAAAATATTTCACTTTTTGTGCGATTTTTTTTTCCGGCTGCTCCAATTGAAGTCATTGCAAGTTGCTTCAAATTCCTTCACATTCTTCAAATTCTTCCAATTCTTCTAATTGTTCTAATTCTTAAAAATATTCAAAATTTTCAACTTTTTTCAAATTCTTCAAATTCCTTAATTTTTTTTCAAATTCCTTCAAATTGTTCAAATTCTTCACATTCTTCAAATTTTTCACATTCTTCTATTTCTTCTAATTCTTCAAATTTTTCACATTCTGCACATTCTTCTAGTTCTTCTAATTCTTCAAATTCTTAAATTTTTTTCAAATTCTTTAAATCTGATTTCAATGTTTTTCAGCTACTTTTTCTCTTCTGCAGGGATCTTCAGCATCTTCTGCTCAAATCATTCTGCAGATTAACATTCTCACTCTTTTTCTAGTTTTCGTTTACTTCCCCTTTTTCAACTTTTACTCCTGACCCTAGAAATCCTTGATGTGTCTTGACTATGTGGTTCATTGGTTTTTATCTCAAGGTAAAATGTGCTGCTCAGTACACTAAAAAAAAAAACATGAGTGGTTCCTCTTCACTGTTGATTGCATTTCCCTGTAATCCTTCCAGTGGGATGGACTCAAGTGCCTCACATTTGTTTGGTGTTTGATGTAGTTGCGTGTGCAGGGAATTAGGGCCTTGAAAATGTCACTTTATAGAAGAATCCCCACAGCTTCTTCCAGGAATCCTTTAGGCGGACGCTTCTTTTTGTAATTGTGGGGCAAGAAGCAACAAAAACATGATTTTGTCTCTTGGTCATTTGTTTTTTGGTTTGCCACAATGGTGAAATGGAGCATAACATAACACTTTTTCCGTGTCAGCTTCTACTTTCACTAAATGATAACCTGATGCAGGCAGTTTGAAGAGTTTGAAACAACAATAGGAGTAAAAGTATCAGCTTGGGGTTTTACATGAAGCTTAGAGCTCCGGTTCAGAGGTGTCCAGATCCAGTCACGGCGCCTCGTTGCTCTCCTGCTATGACTGACTGCATGAAAATGTTTTGACAACTGCAATCACGGTATTGTTGTGCAGTGCAGATTGAGATGTAGGTGGGACATCACACATAACTAGGCTTAATTTCTTATTGAAAGTGTCATCTATTCTGCAGCCTACACATAGACCCGTACCAACTCATCTGATAGAAATGCATTTAACCTCCCACACAGGCTCAGGAGACGCGGCGGGAATAACAAGCAGGAAAAATCGACAAACCATAGTAATGCTAATCTCAATAAATCACAAATGGGCCTTTTCACTTGCGTCGGAGGAGATCAAGCGTACTTTTCTGATGCGCAGAGAGCCTGTCATCACCATCATCAATGTAGTGTTTATGTGGCATCGGGGAGCCCTGAAAAGCTGCTGCCAGACGGTTTAAGGGTAGAAATAAAGAAACAAGATTGTCTTGTAGATAAACTGTTTAAATGGAAATAAGTACGGGCAACATAGCAAAAAGGATAGAGTAAGCACTTTTACTTTGCCTGAAGATCTGCTTATGCAGGACAAGCTGTTTAAAGGAGAAGCTTCCTCCTAAACAGTGTTCTCAGTTAGAAATCCTTCGTGCTGCAAGGGTTTCAAGCAAGTCTCATGCAGAAACCTGGACTCAAGAGAAGGTAGAGAAGACAGACAAACAGTTTAAATATATTGCTTTATTGTCCATTTATTATGTGCCCCATGTCGGTGCAAAATGCCTGTTAACTTCAGCAGTCTCTACCAGCTTAGGCAATCAGTGCGATGGGTCTGCTTGCATTTTCTTGTCAGAGGGTGTTTTACCCTGCAAAAGAGAGGATATTAAACATTCCTCCAGTAAAAAAAAAAAACATTCCTGCAGTTTACTTTATTAAAATAGTAAAATAACAGAGGCCAGAAACCCAGACAGGCCACAACACTTAGAAAGATCAATGGAAGAAGATAGAGGCTTTCTTCTAGGATTATGGTGTATTGATGTCAGTTTATTTTCCCGTCAACACTGAGCAGCTTCTCTGTCCCTGCTGAATAAAAACATCCCCTCAGCATTATACCGCCATCACCATGTTTCACTGCGGGGATGATGTGTCCAGGATGATGTGCAGTGTTAATTTCCTTCCCCTCAGTGTTTTTGCACATGGGCAAACGACTTCAACCCACATGCTTACTATATCCCATACATGGCTTGTGGCAAACCACAGCACGACTTCTTCTGGCCTTCTTTCAACAGTAGTTCCCATTACATTTTGGGTTTATTTTAGGTTATTATTTCATGTTTTTCAGGGGCGTGTGTTTGTATCATTCCGTGGGTCGGCTGAGATCAGGTACGCCGTTTTGCATCAACTTCATGTCTGTGTTTGGGTTTCATACTCTCGATCTGAATTCTCTTTACTGTGACATCTTTGTCATCCTAACAACTAAGCATGTTAAAACACCAATTTTCTTTTACTGCACTTCTACATTTGAGATGAGCGGTTGCTAACTTAGCATTAGCTTCATTGCTGCTACGGCTTCCGTTTCTGTCTCCTGTTGTTTTCTCTGTCTAAAGCTTGGTTTAAGGTTGCCGTCATACCTTCTGTGCTGAAATAAGATGCGCCGGCACAACTTTTGCTGCATTTGTACTCCGTGCAGCTTTTCCCCACTGTAGCCAATGTTCTCCTAGACCAGGGGTCGGCAACCTTTACCACTCAAAAAGCCATTTGGACCCGTTTCACACAGTAAAGAAAACACTGGGAGCCATAATACCCTTTTGAAATTTTAAATTCAATCACACTGCATATAACACATTTTTTTTGCGACACAATGGACCGGGAGCAGAACCAACACATCTTTGCCTCTTTTTTTTTTTTTTTTTTTTTTTTTTGTATAAGTACAAAACTTCTATTGTTTTATGGAAATCATCAACTTTGCTAATATCAGAGTTTTTATTTTGAATAAAGCTTGGTGCGAGTAAACGCACGTCATGGTTGGATTATTTGTTTTCATCCCATATAAACGGTACTTTCAGAATACTTTTCTTTTAATCCGTACACATTTTAATCACATCCAGGAAAGTTACGCACGTAAACGAGCTCCTGTCATTAACCAGCTAACAAGCTAACAGCTGCATTAGACGAGCTATCAGACGTTCAGGCGGAGTCCTGCGCACCTGAAGCTCTGACTTCAGGTGCGCAGGACTCTGCTCACAGCCTCGAGCAAAGCGCTGTTCGCTTTTCCTCACTTTGAAAATGAACAAACGTCAGATATAGAAACGACTCTTACCCTGCTGTTTAGCTCTCTTCACCCTCATCAATGACTCCATGTTATTTTAGGTCCCTTGTCACCGTGGTCCCCTTGTCATTTGTAGAATTTACTACAAAAAAACAGCATCTGAAAATGCCGCCTTCTCTACTTATTTCACTCTGCAGCCACTCACAAGCATTATTTTTCTTCTTGAGTTTATTGGCAGTTGACAAACATCTGTTCAGTGCGCATTACTGCCACCAACTGGTGAGGAGTGTTCGTCAGCCAGCATTGACCACTGCCTGCATGAGGTACACAGCTCAGCGACATAATTGTTTTCAACAGATGAGCCGCATCAGATGCATCAAAGAGCCGCGGGTTGCCGACCCCTGAACTAGACTCTAGGGGGCGGTGAAGGGTCGCCTACAGCAAGCGTTCAACACAGCTGTTTCCAACATTTTAAATACCTCCTTGTGTCTTTCAAGAATGACAGCAATTTCTTCATTAAGGGACAAATCCTAAAGGCAAATCTCTACCAGTAGAAGCTTTTATTCATACTCCATGTTTTTCTGCACAGGGCTGTCTGCGTAGTTAGAAACTTTTAACTTCTAACCTTCTAGGTGTGCAGTTTTGTTGAAATGACATAATTTGGCCATGCAGTCCTCGCAGACGGGTCAAGCATAATCCAGCCTCGAGTCTTCCCCTCTCTCCCGCCTCCTTTAGTGAGAAATGTATGTATAATTGTACTTTTATAGCTTCGGAGACGAGGGTATTGAAATTGGAGCCCCGCCTCCCTGCTGGTGAAAAAACAGCAGATAGTCGAAAGCAGACAGCCTGCAGGAATTCTTCTTCTTTGTTTGTGATTTTCAATGGCGGCTGGCAAACAACTTAAAGGTGAATTACAGCCACCTGCTGGAAAGGAGCGTGAACTGAATGTCGATCTCAAAGCAAAAAAATAAATAAATAAACCTTAGACCCTATCAAATAAATTACTCTGTGTTAAAAATATGAATAAATATGGCCTGATAACTCTGTTCTCCTCAAGCTACTTTAAACCCCAGACCCCCCCCCCCCCCATCAGAGATCACATGCACAACAACACACTCACAAACCATAATCATGACAATACTGTTCATTAAGCCTACATTTATCTGTCTAAACGTAGCTTTGTGTGGTCTCGTGTAGTCGTGTTTTAATCTTAAATGTCATCTTTGCATTCGGTGTAAGCAGAAAGTTATCACAAGTAACAGAAATAAAGCCTTGAAAACATCAGTTTAATTCAGTTATTTAATTTATTATGTGTTTCAGTGGCTGAATAGAGTTACTGAAATGAACAAACTTTTAAATCTATTTCAGGGGTCTCTATGCCAGGTGCTTCAACACACCTGACTCAAATATGAGCTAATTAGCAGAGCTCTGCAGGACTTGATTGCCCACTACTGAGGTAGTTTAGTTATTTTCTTTAGGTGCGTGGGGCAAGGGACACGTCTAAGGCTGCGATAAAAAAAAACAACTTCTAATTGGTGAGGACTCTGCAGCCAGCTTGAGAACACTGATCTAATTTACTGGGATACATCAGTATGTGTTTGTATAGAGATTTGCAAAAGTAGCAACTTTTACAGGAATTTAAAGAATATTAAATAGCGATGATATAAACTTAAAAGACAAAGATAATTATTATGTAGTAAAAATGCATGAACACATAATTATTATCTTAATCTTTTAAAACGTACTTTTTTATATAAGGCACATGCGCTTTATCCACAAGGCGGAGGTAAAAAGTGAATCGTCTCGCCTTCTGTCTCTGCTCTTGGCTTCTTGTTCAGTGCTTTTAGGTTTGTATGCATATCTAAATACATACAGAGGTTCAAACACAAAAGTATCAATTTACTTTTGAATTTAAACAATGATGCAAGTTTATTCTTGATAGCAACCAGCCCAGGGTTTAAGAATCGCACACATATTGCACCTCTTTATTCTCGTAATTTTTACATTCTAGTTGATATTCTGATATAGTGAAAAATCTATTGTTGCTGCAAAGCCCTGCATAGCCCTCCATGGTGCTTGCAGCCTGCTGACAGAACATGACAAACGAGCACCTAGATCACCCTCTCCTGTCTTGCAAGTTAATTCAAGCTCGGTGGCACTCCTCTAGATGAACTGGAAAACACGTAATCCTTCAAAACCGAAACCATCGGCCAAGATTGAAAATGACGGACAGCCGAGGAAGAACAGGAGGTGAATGTCTAATATGGTTGTAGAATTAAAACAGAGAAAATCACGTTTTTTTTTTTTAATAATACATTTGCACATTACTTTGGGTGATATTCGCTTTACAATTAACCTCTTTCAGTGTGTATAAATAAAAAAAATAACTGTTTCAAATTAAATGTTTGTCTTTTAAGAGAAAATTTTCCCGTAAAGTAAGGAGAAGAGAAAACATCCACACGCAACCTTCCTTTTTGCTGAAAGATTGCCATCGCTCTCAACATTTATCTTTGACATGAATCGGTTCTAGTCAGACAGGCAATTTTCTGCACAAACACTCTGAACACATGGAGAATACATTATCCCTTCAAAGACTTTGCCTTGAACTCTTTGACTCGCCGCATGAACACACACCTGCTGTCAGAGACTTTAACAAAACCAAAATCAAGGCAAGGCAAGGCAAATTTATTTATATAGCACAATTCAGTACAAAGACAATGCAAAGTGCTTTACATGATTAAAATATAGCAAAATAAAACAGAATAAAAGCAAGTAGGAATAAAATATAGATAGAAAATAGAACAAAAAAGTGGTGATTCAGTTAACTAGGACAGTTGAAGGCAATTTTAAACAAATGTGTTTTTAATCTTGATTTAAAAGAACTCAGGCTTTCTGCACCTTTACAGTTTTCTGGAAGTTTGTTCCAGATAATTGGAGCATAGGAACTATGCTGCTTCTCCATGTTTGGTTCTGGTTCTGGTTCTGCAGAGCAGGCTGGAGCCAGAAGATCTGAGTGGTCTGGAGGGTTGATACACTGATAACAAGTCTGTGATGTATTTAGGTGCTAAGCCATTTAAGGATTTATAGACTAATAGAAGTATTTTAAAGTCTATTCTCTGAGATACAGGGAGCCAGTGGAAGGACTTTAGAACTGGTGTTATGTGCTCTACTTTCTTAGTCTTAGTCATTTTGTTTTTCAACATTAAACTTGAAAGCACCACTTAATGTATATACAGTATGTTTTATATACATTACAATGTACAATGACAATATCTACTGTTTAGTGTACGTTCATTTAACCTCCAAATGGCTCAATGGTGCAGTGTTTGGTTAAAAACAAGTATGTTCTTTATTTATGAAGTTACTCGCGGTGGGTAGAGTAGCCAGAAATGTTACTCAAGTAAAAGTAGCGATACTTGAGTAATAATATGTGGTGACACACCTGAGTAGCCATGATGGGTTGAGGTGCAAATCCTTGTATCTGTATACCGAATATTTCTATGTTTGAGGTTTTCTTTATAAAGTTTTCTGCCAAAATATTTTTGCAAACAGACCAAATATGAATAGTCTGACTTGTTCTCGTCATCTAAGGCCAGAACAAGCCGCTAAAGATTTAGCTGCTAAGTACAACTATTTAGGCTGACGTCTCAAAGGATTTCCCAAAACGTGTAAAAGTAAAATTCCCTCTCTTTTATCTTCACTCAGTTCTTTAAACTTTCCTGTTGTTGGTTTTATTAGAGCATGGGTTCCCAAATGGGTACAGATGATTTGATGCTGATGTGCTAAAAACATTTAGCATTTCCTGATTTGTGAAACCAGAGCTCCACGTTCTTCATTTTAAATTCTTGTGATTTTTCAAACTTATGAAACTTATTCTCATAATCCCCCCCCCCCAAAAAAAAAAAATCCCACTCGCCACATTGAGGTCACTGGTCTCTGGCACTGGTACTTTGGGGGTCACAGGCTGCAAATTTTATGAACGGCTGTATTAGAAGGTCAATGGTAAATAATTTTTCATGTTGGGAACAGCAGCCAATCAGCTGAAGTCAGTCGCATTAGGCATTGGCTCTGTCAGGTTAAGCCGCTTTCTAGAACCTTCAACACGACTTGTTAAAAGACCTAGATCAATACATTTGATCTTCCAAGCATGGAAAAAGAACAGATAAATTAATAAAAGCCCCAAATTAATGAGCGTATGAACCAGAAGTGTATTTGTACATATAATAATCATTGGTAAAAGTCTGTTTTTGGGTTTTAATCACGTTTTTCTGACTACTTTAAGGAGAGAACCCCTGCTCGGTGCTGCTATGTCTCGCTGTGTTTCTGATGAGAGTAGAACAGAAAGTTTACAAGAATAATAAATCCTGCTGCTGCCAAGGAGCCCAAATTCCCCCGGATACGAACATCAAAAGGGCATCCAAGGTTTCTGCTTTCGAGTCTTATTCTCCACGCAGGCGTTCCCAACACAAGCTTTGATTTCTCATCACCTAACCACTTCCTAATGAGGTTAGGAGCCTTCAAACAACACCCTGACTCAACGCTGAAAGACGAGGGATAATGCATTAAAGATGAGCTGATTGTCTCCAACCTGCCGCTATATTACTTTGGCACTTTGAAACACAGTCAGTGCTGCATTTTCTGACATTTTATTTTTGTTTTTATTTGATTAACCACCTAAAGGCAGGGTATGTCTTACTTTGACCGGTGCATCTGCATCCTGTGCAGAAATACGGATGAATTGAAGTTAAATTTAATCCTTGCTAAGATGCCTCTGCACTTTAAACTGAGTTAATCGCACTTGGTGAAGCTCAGTTTTCAAGCCAAAGACACTCTGCTGTTGCAAAAGTATTCATACCACTCAGTGGAAGCAGACTGAGGATTTTGTGTTGTTTCTCTTTCACCTTTTCTCTTTTTTTTACTCTTCTACTTTCTTGTTTCAGTGTCTATTTAACATGAACTAGTCCCAGCATAAATTATAACAAAGCTTCTTACATATATAAATCAAGCAGAGCACTATGACGAAAGCAGTAAGGCTCCGCTTGTGAAAGTGAAATCTGTTGGGCTCTTTTTGGTATTAACTAGTGTTGTGCCAATGCCATTTTTTGGCCCCGATACCGATATCATCTGTTTGAAATTGATGTGTGTGTGTGTATATATATGAAGAACTGCATACTACTTAGGGTAGTAGAACTTTCTATTGCCTACCTGGAATGGGTGACAATAGTTGAATAAACTTTTGGCTCTCACAGGCCAAAATAGTGCAACATTCGCGAAATTATAACATGTATAATAGTAGTGCAACAGTAAGACAGTAAAATTACATTAATAATTGAATAATCTCTTTTAAACCCTGAGTTTTTGCTCTCAAATGCCAAAATAGTGCAACATTCATGAACTTATAACATGTATAATATGAGTCGGGAGAGAGAAGGCTGCGTTCAAGTGACATGCAAACATCAAAATGGTATCGGTGCCCTATTTGTTGATACTCACCGATACCTATACCACCATTTTAGTGCTGGATCGGAGCCCCGTCCACTACTGGTATCGGTATCAGTGCAACACTAGTATTAAGACAACAGTTTTCAATGCCACATTGCCAGACATGACACACACAAAAAGTGTTCCAGTAAACATAAATCACAAAATAAAAAGTAATTATCACACTTTTTCACTCATAAAATATGTCTGACTTTTGATTTTTCAACGTTCCTAATCTATGTGGGATTTATTTGGGGTTTATTATGTTTTTTTTTTTGTTTTTTTGTATAGGTCTAAAACCAACTATTTTAATGGTGAGGAGGTTTTATTGGTCTTATTTAAAAACAAAGAAAATAAGTTACAAACATTTCAAATCATGTGAAGATTGCAGTGGTCAGATTAGCAAGATGTTTATTTCCAAAATCGGCGGGTAAAACCGTCAACAAAACTGAGTTATTTACATGCCTGGTTTTTCTTTATAAATTTTTTGTGTTCTTCTGACTAAAGGTGTGCAGCATCATTCTGGGACGCAGCAGGGAGAGTTTCTCCTTGATGAGTCTGAGGAACGTCACGGGTCATCCCCTGATGCTGCACTGCACAGCACCATGAAGACCGAACCCATGCTGGATAGACGCTGAAGACAGAACATTTGTTTTTTTATTCGATTAAAAAATAACTTATAATTTATACACACTACACTAGCAAATTGATGCATCTTGAGAGAAAAAGAGCAGATAAAAGAGCAATCTTGATACCTGACCCTTAACTTACCTTAACATTGGTTCTGTTACTAAATCTTTTTTCCAAATATTTACATTCATCTTGTCTCAGTTATGCAATATTAGCTGTAATTAAATTTTTTACAGTATTCAAAAATAGTGTATAGCATCATTAAACTCAACTCAAAGTTCTTTATACGGAAACAAAAGAAAACACGTAAAACACAAAAACCTTTCTGCTTCAAAGAGCATAAACATAAAGACGCTAAAATGCTAAATTTCTCTCACTAATATAATATTATTATTATTGATTATCAACTTGGTCACAAACCACTGAATTATTCCATGAGTTCATATCTACTCAATACACTTAATTTAATCTTTTTTTTAAAAATACTTTAAGTGACCTTGTATCTTAAATTTCTTTGAGATTGTTCCATAATTGTAAACCTTTCACTGTAACGCTCCGTTCTCTTACTGTGGTTCTAAATCTAGTTTTTTTTTTAAAGACTTCTGTTCCTTTCAAGTTATAACTGCTCATTCCCTTTTCAAACATATTTTGAATATTTATTAGTAAAATATTTCTTGTAACATTTTTAAATCAACTAAGTCATGAATTTAGAGTATTTTATGTCGTGTGAAGAATGGATTGGAAGGATCTTTAAAATGACTATTGCTAATAATTTTTAGAGCTCTTTTTTTTTTTGCAAAATAAATAATGGCTGTATATAAGTTAAATAAGGTTTCATCTGCCTGAAAGAAGAGTTCAGAGTGTTTTGTGGTGCAGTGGACCTAGTTTAGATGTCTAGAAGATGTCTTTTCAGAAACAATCACGCTTTAAGGAATTTATGAGCTAGCCCAACAAAAAGCGGTGCATAAACTGCATTGAGGTTTGTGGTGATGTGAGAAATGCAGAAAAGAGAGATTTTATTTGCCTTTAATGACCTCTTTCTGGTGGAGAACAGGTTCAATCTACACAAAGAGGACTGATGTGAACGGTGGAGCGTCAGAAGAAGCTGCTCTATTGGTTTCTGGGTACCGCGCTGCTGATTATGCGCCGCTGAACTTTACACACACATCAAGGTCTGAATCTCTCTTCTGATAGCTGCAATTCGACCACAGACATTTTCTCAGGCTTCAAAAAGGTTTCTGGTTTTGCCGAGGGATGCCCAGGCTCCCTCTCTGGGGAAAATGATTGATTATTTCTGGACAGAATCAATAGCCATTCATCTATTTACACTCATCCCTCTGCAGAGGGTGAGAGAGGTGCTTCAGCGGAGGTGGCACTGGGCGAAAACCTGCAAGTCACCTGTCTGGTCGCTCAGCAACTAAAGAGATAAACAGTCTAAACATCACCGCGTTCGTCCCTGAGCTAATTTAAACCTGCCCTCTGGTGCAGGTTCATGGTGGATCTTAGCTGTTGTTTTTTTTAGAAATTCAGAAAGTTGTACACTTCTTGTGTTGGGGTTTAGCGGTTCTGATGGTGAGAGAACCGTAGGTTCTGGTGCCAAAAGTTAAAAGGCAGAATGTGGCGCGTATCATCTGCCACTTTGTTAAATCAGGGAGGAAATAACAAGTATTAACATGGTAGTTTGCAACCGGAGCTTCGAAATTTCAGGTTTTGGCAGCTGTTTTTGAGCATGCAATTTACAATACATTGTCTTGTAAAAGTATTCAACCCCCTTGGCTTTATTTATTTATTTATTTATTACCCATTTTGTTACATTACAACACTTTTAACTTTATGTTTGTTTAATAAATGTTGATAGTGCTGTATTACTTTTATCGACTGAGGTTTGAACAGCTGTAGGTAAATACCAAATAATTTTTATGATATATTCTGAACAAAAAAAGGTTTTCTTCTCTTTTTCTTTTTTTTTTTTTTTTTTTTCTGCACGGACGGGGACACCACCTTGTAAAGATTTAACCGGGTCCCCGTCCTCCCAGTTCTTTCCCTGTTCTCTGGTTTTCTTTTCTGTAGACTTCTAGGGTGATAAAATTACTCTTTAAACAGAGATAATACTTTAACACACTTAATCTAACCAGCCAGAGGAATGCTGCAGCTTCAGGCCTGGGATCTCATACATAAAACCACGCAGGAAGGGTAAGATCCAGAAGTGGAAAACCTCTCGGTTACATCAGCTTACATGGATCAGCAAGGACACACCCCTGCTGGATTGGTCTGTCCCTCCTATGTCAGCTTTGGGATACGTGCCACTGTTAGCCTGGCTCCAGGGATATTCACGTGTCCATGGTGCCCAGAGAAAACCTTTTTATGGATGCCACATCTGTGGCGTCCAGCCGTCAGTTGTCTGTCGTTAGCTGCTTTCTGCAGCTCTTGCCTCTGTCATCCCATAATCTTTAACAAGGCAAGGCAAGGCAAGGCAAATTTATTTATATAGCACAATTCAGTACAGGGACAATGCAAAGTGCTTTACATGATTAAATTTATCAAATTAAAACAGAATAAAAGCAAGTAGGAATAGAACAAAAAAGTGGTGATTCAGTTAACTAGAACAGTTGAAGGCAATCCTAAACAAATGTGTTTTTAATCTTGATTTAAAGGAACTCAGGCTTTCCGCACCTTTACAATTTTCTGGAAGTTTGTTCCAAATAAGTGGAGCATAGGGACTAAATGCTGTTTCTCCATGTTTGGTTCTGGTTCTAGGTATGCAGAGTAGGCTAGAGCCAGAAGACCTTAGTGGTCTGGAGGGTTGATACACTGATAACAAGTCTGTGATGTATTTAGGTGCTAAGCCATTCAGGGATTTATAGACTAACAGAAGTATTTTAAAGTATATTCTCTGAGATACAGGGTGTCAGTGTAAGGACTTTAGAACTGAGGTGATGTTCTCTACTTTCTTAGTCTTAGTGAGGACGCGGGCAGCAGCGTTCTGGATCAGCTGCAGCTGTCTGATCCACTTTTTAGGAAGACCTGTGAAAACACCGTTGCAGTAATCAATTCGACTAAAAATAAACGCATGGATTAGTTTTTCCAGATCCTGTTGAGACATATGTCCTTTAATCCTAGAAAACAGTACAGTAAAGGATCCCAGCTCCACCTGTTAGAAATTATTTTGGACAGTATAAAAAGAACCGGGATTATATCATCCAATCCATGCTTACAGGAAGAGAAAACATGCTAAATCTATATTAAAAGCCCCAGTCGGGACATGAATGAGTAGTTATCATGCTATTAGCCAGAATGATCCGAATGATCAGAATGATTTTTGTGATTTAAACAAAAAAATAAAACCCCAAAAACAACAACCTCTCTGGTAACAAGTGTTGCAGGCAGCCAGCTTTTACACTAATCAGTGTTCTCTTTTGTCAGGTAATTTCAAGTGATCAACCATTTCCTGTGATGTAATCAAATTATCTCAACTCCAGAATTAAATGCAAAATCCACACACCCTGTGTCTGCTGCTTTTAATTAAAGATGCACAGATGAAAAACATTTGACAATGTGCAATTTATTCAATCACGGCGTGTGCTTAATATCATTTAATGACTTTTTTTCTTTCTTTGCATCCTGCTGTCTGAGAGAAAATCACCCTAGATCTCCAGAAAGTTCCCCACGCTAAGGTTGTTTATGCTCACATTGCATCGAGGCGGCGGTCAACGTGACAGAAAAACAAAAAAGGCACCTGAAATGATTTCTGTTCTCTGACTCCGGTCTTTGAGCAACGCGCTCTCGCGGGTAGCTGAAACACAATATTGATGGAAAAAGAGGTGTAAGATTTTCCACTTGAAAACATTCCTTGACTCAGAGGACAAAGACTTTTGAGTGGGAAGGTTTTTAGTCTTTTTCTGTAGCCAAGTCTGCAGCTGCTCTGCCTACATCTGAGCTTCTTTGTTAGGTAACACCTTGAAATGTTCAGTGCGAGGTTGTTTTCCAAACGTCAGTCATTTTAATACCCAAAACATGGAGTGGTCTGTTACTGTACATAAATGTCAGTGGGATTTTGCTTCATTTTATATTATTTGGGCCATGTAAAGGTTTGTATTAGAAACTTTAAATGGGCTTTCCTTTGTATTGCATCAAACCCAACAAGGAATTAGTTTGCTGCTTACAGAAGCCGGGTCAGTCTGCTGATACTTGAAGTCACTTGATTATCATTCTATGCCCTATTTTCATTCTGTCTTCCTATGAACTAAAGCCAGCTATTGTATATTTCATCAGCAGCAGTAGTCAGAGTGGATATCTAATTATTATTTTTTTTACAGGTCAACACTCTGTCAGAGAGAGCAGGATATTTCTGAAGGGAAACAAGATTCCCACCCAGTAATAAAATACAAGAAAACATCTAAATATCA